>NW_026636431.1:862500-887500 GCF_028554395.1 Pezoporus wallicus | reverse complement strand
ATGTGGTGAATATGTATTTTTTTTTAAATTACAGAAAGTGCAATGCAGGGTCACAGATTTTAGGAAGAGGGCAGGTTTAGGTAAAGAAAAGTCATGCGAGCTGAGTGTTGAAATGCTGAAGGATAAATCATGCAGCCGTCAGCTAAACGAGAATTAAATTGTACATGAAAAATTGCAGCATGTACTCTGGTGACCTGCTCAAAGTGAGAAGCACTGCAAAGACTTCATGAGTGCTTAATAATTTTTGGGAAGCAACTAGACACTGTAACTTCTCTTTACCACAGAAGAAAATGACAATAAGGAAGGAAGTGCAGCAGAAATCTTCTACATTAGCACTATTATGCAAAAAAAAAGAAAAAAAAAAAAGAGTGCTGTTAACTGTTTTCCCTTGCTGACTGTGTAGATCTGCCCTCAGATGGAAAACTTCTGATACTTGTGACTCTTTACTACCAGAAATCACATGAGATGATCAAGGAAGAAAATCACAATAACTATATTTATATCTAAGGCTGAACTTCTCAGAAATAGTGTACCTTGATTAAGACTTCTGGTAGGCTGCAATAAAAATATCAGATGTGAGACTGGCCCAGCAGATCAATTACCATAATTGACAACATTTTATTAATACATATTGAACTTCTAAATGTTTTGGATGCAAGATAACCCTGTGAAAATGATCCTTAGAGAGGCAGAATGCCAGATCTGGGAAAAGAATCAAGGCTGGCTTGTCTGCTGGACAGTTTAAACAAATATTTTTCATCTGGTCTGCATATTCTATGCTTTTGTACAAATTTAGCACCTGTTTGTACCTGCATATTTTAACTTAAGAGCTTTAATTAATTTATTTTTTTTTAAGCTTCAAAGCCATAAACATGTATATTTATACCACAGTATTGTACGCTGGTTGTAAAGCTCTGAATTAAGTCATCCTGTGCTTTAGTTTTGATTAGAATGATACAATTAGAACCTGTTATTCTACCAGCTAATTACTTGTAGAATGTGACATCTGAAGAATACTACAAGATTACAAATTTAGGAATGAACTGAGAATGTGCTCTGTTTATATTATTCCCCTATCTTCAGTCAAATAATTGTCATGGAAATGGATTAATACTGGGCCAGTTTCTGTCCTCATCAAAATCTTTCTCCCAAAAAATGAATAATAAGAATTTTAATGCTTCATGTATCAATAAGATTTTAATAGCATGCTTTGATCTTCTTGCCAGTCTATCACTTGATTGGCCGAGCAGCATCCGTCTTCCTGAGTCATCATCGACTTGTGTTTATTTCTGCAAAATTCTCTCCAGTTTTTAATTTTATTTTGGTCATTGTTGAGCTATTTCTGGGGGCCTTTTGAAATTTTATTTCTTACAACTGCAGCTAAGTGAAAGATTAAAGCACATATTTCACTTAAATCCCAAATACTAAATTTTCTCTCTCTCTCTCTCAAAAAAAAAGGGAGATTGTATATTTGTGCATGTCTTCCAATAAAGAAAGGCTGGCATTTAGGAAAAGTTGAGGGGGCGAGAAAGAAATGCTATGTATATTTATTTTTGCCTTTGAAAACCCTTTGGAGGGTTAAAGCATAAACAGGCTGTATGTGTGAATACCTGTTGCACATGAACTAACAAATTAGCAGCAAGAAACCAAGTTTGACAGCACTCTGAGGCAGGCTGCAACATTTATGAAAATAAGTGTTCTCCCTAGTGATGGAGCTGCACGCAGCCTCTTTGAAAAGCTATTTTAACTCTCTCTGAACCCCCAGTTTCATGGAGAGTACACCGATCCACAATAAATACATAGTAAATAATTCTACACATATCATGCTCATTTGCATGTGAATTAACGCAATTTATGGCCATAAAGGCAGACTTTGTCAGCACACAGAGTGCACAGAGGATGCAAACAAATAGTACGGGCAGAGGAGAATTGCCCACAGTTGAAAAATTGTTACATTTCTGAACCGCTTGATATTAATACATGCTGTTCTTCAAATGAGGTTAAAATGAAGATGACAGCTCAGATCTGTGTGACAAGATAGAAACAGAGATATACAACTTCTATCTTCGTTTTGTATTTGCAGCTTCTTCCAGGTATAGGTCTCACAGTGTCTGTTAACTGATTATTTCTTTTAAATAAGGGAAAAAAAAACCCAAACAAAAAATTCCCTCTTAATCACCTGACTGCTTATTAGATTTGATACTGGGAAAAGCCCTTCATTTACTCCAAACAAATAGTTCTGTTTTCCGCCACTCACTGTCATGTTTAAAGTAAATAAGTTCTCAGCCATCCAGCACCGCTGAACTCATTCAGTTGCCAGAACAAAGCCATTGTACAGAGGTCCACAACAGCCCTTTTCTCTCCTTCCCATAGCAAGATCTTCCCTGTTACCACAGTGTGCTCCCTAGCTTTGTAAGCAATTCAATAACATACAAATGTTAAAGTGTGCATGCTTATTTCACAGAAGAAATGAAGGAAGATTATGACACTATGGGGCCTGAAGCCACAATTCAGACCACTGGAAACAATGGTACAGGTAAGGTATTGCATGATATGAGTGTTTTTTTTTTTTATTCAGTACCATGTAGAATTAGCTGTGCATGAAGAGAAGTAGTGATAAAACAATTTCTTTCTTATTTTCAGTTGAATAATTGGGAAACACATAATTCTCCTGTTTTTTTAATTTTTTCCCCCAATTTGATCACAATGGTGCAGCAACAAACTCGTTTGGTGAGTCCTTGCTATCCTTCTTGTGCCTGCAATGTTCCAGCCCCTAAATCCTTTTAACTGCTTCCTTGTGAGCTAATAGTTTTCAGCAGCATGAGGAGATGTTTTCCCAGTGAGGATGAATCCCATGTAGTTTAAAGTAGCTGGACCAAGGTACAGTAGTCTTTCAATGAGAGAAACTGTACAAAAAGCTTGATAATGAGGATGGGGTGCACCCTTCTTGGCAGCCCCGGATTTGCATAGTGCAGAGTAAGCTACTTCAGAGACTGAAAACATCTTTTCAGCAAGACACACATAAACCCCTTACATAGACACACAGACACACACACTTTAAATGCATATTTATGAGATTATTATGTTTCTGGATAATCTTTTTATTATTTTTATTTTTGCATATCTCTTTTTTTCCCCTCTCCTTAGAAATCAATACATTTTGTAGAACAAGAAAGGGGACGGAGATATTTAGCAGGCATCACCTCCAAGTCATCGTCTTTTTTTTTTTTTTTCCTGTAGTAGAGCAAAGCAGCAAAAGGCTTCTGTTACTATTTTCTAATCCAAAAGAATTCAGGGGTTTACCATGTTCTTTCCAAAGGCCACAAGGCTCCACCCCATCCTCAGCACAGCTGAATGCCATACATCATTCAATGTTTCTTTTGCATTTTGTCACAATTTGAGATGTTGCAGATAGCCCCGATTTACACAGTTAAAAGGAAGAATTTTTCTAGTGTAAGTACATTTCTATGCATTCCATTATGAGATTTAGTTTACAGGTAATGCCCTCTACAAATATTACTGTAAAAGGTGGTACCTAAGTCTTGCAAGGATTTTATTACTCACACTTTCCTTATGTTGGTTACACCCACATAAAACCCCAATGCTCTTATTAAATAACACAAGAAATTTACTTTATAATTCTTGAGGGGGAAAATAATAGGGAAATAAAACCATGTCACTGCGTTTTTCACCTATTAGATTTGTTATGCATGAAAGGAAGGTGGCATTGAGGCTCAGTTTATCACTACATATATAGTTAATAGTGTTGCCATACAGAACTGGATACATATGTATTTTAAAAGCTTTATTTTTTTTTTTTTCCAAGGGACATTAATAAGGTGACAAATAGCGCTTAGTACTTGGAGAAACAGGACTTTAAAGGGCGCCTGATTCAGAAATAAGACTTGATAGTTATCTGAATTAACATTACCAGAGCGTTTGAGGTCCCCTATCAGTCCATGTGACTTCCTTTGCACATATTTTCCTTACCATGACAAGCTTTGGCTCTTTCATACTTGCAATGTGACCTGCTCGAGGGGGAAGATTTCATGTCCTCTTAGCTCCTTCCCTTCCAGTATCTGATGGTCTCTTCTGTCTGCTCCACTTCTTCCTTGCCACATCTCTTTGGGGGCAGGGTGCTGTTGAGCCTCTGCACAGCCCTGTCCTATCTCTGCGTGGGGTCCATGGGGTGCTCTGCCTCTTCTGAAACCAGTTTTCTGGGGAAAAAAGACAACGGTTGCCACTACCCAGCTTGGTGCACTGCAAACTCGTGGCTCAGAGTGCTTTGCATTTAGGTGGTCTGCATTTAAAATGCAAAAACTTCTCTGGATGTTGCACCTGGCAATTCCTTACCCAAACGTCCTGGGCAAAAACCTCAGCCTCCCCTTCACTACAACTGCTATTTGTTGCAATGGGCAGCTTGCACAAGTAACAATTACAAGTTGCCTAGTGCTCTGCTGGTGTTTAATTGAAATCTTTTATCACTGAGTGGTTCAGAGCCACCTCCTCCAGTGGACGCTGATGCCTGGGTAGGTTGGGTAGAACGAGTTTCTGTAATGGCTGCAGTCTCCATAGTCTCTTAAGAGCTATGTCAGATTATTTAGTCACATTAAGTCGTCTGATAAACTAAATGTCTTTGCCAGTCTTTTTACCTTGAGTGGAAGATGCCAGGTGACTATTAGGATATGCAGCACCCTTTATGCAGAGTAAAAACTATCCCACTATGCCTGTGGAGATGCTCCAACCATTATTTGGGAAGGAAAGGGAACAGGTCATTAGAGCCATCGGAGATCCTTTCTAACTAATGTGGAAAATGTTCAAAATTTTCTTCCTGAAGCTCACTAAAGGTTTTGTTTCTGAGTGTCTTCAATTCTGCCTTGCAGATCATAGGCAGATTTAATATTGATGCTTAATAAAATAGTTGAGGTGAGGCTGAGACTTGACCTGATGAAAGAAGTTGGATCAGTGACTTCATCTTCACTGAAAGCCATACTACAGTGACCTTCTGGTCTCCAGGGGAGGCCCATGTAGGGCTTCCTAGAGATTAACCTGGGCTCTTCCAGATGGGTCAAGGAGACCTCTTGCATTCAATACAACATGCCTCTACCTCTTGACACCACAACTCATGGTGCTCCATGAGCTGGGCTGAGCACAGAGATAGGAGGTACAGCTTCAGACCCATTCACGTACAACCAACCGCAAAGTTGCTGTGGGTGCATGCAACAACTGCAGTGCATTTTTAGCATCAAATTCATTGTAGAATGTCATTAGCAGAGAAAGAAAAAAAAACCAAAAACAAAAGAAAAAGTCTCTGTTATTAAATTATTCTGCTATTGTCAGAATGGCCACTTCCTAGTTGTACTTACCTATACTTTAATCAGCTACATTTTTATAATGAGCCATGGAAGCTTTATAGTGGAAAAGCAGAAGTGACCATTAGAATGAAAATTTTAGTCTTTGGTCCTGCTGCATTAATTTGTAAATATTTCTGGATTTTCTGAAAGAGTTACTTGACAAAATGACATTTTGCAAAAGAGGGTCTTAAATTGTGAATGAATAAAATTCTATGGTTTATTTTATCCTACCTGTTATGGTTATTACAGCTAGGATATTTGCAGAAAATAGATTAACAAAATCCCTGTAAACAAACAGAAAATTTTTCCCGGTTTTGATTACTAACATCTGACAAGATCCAAGTAAAGATCTTAATATAATTTAAAGAAGGGGAAAAAAATGCTTCAGGGGAAGGAAAACAGAAGTAAAACTTGGCAGGTTGGAGGACAGGCTGTTTTCAGGCTGTAATTTGTGTGTACCAATGGGGGCCTCTCACTTCCTGGCTAATGAAGGCTGTGGTTTTATTAGCTTTGTTTGCGATTAAGGGCAGCTACCACCATCTTGCAGGATGAGTTCCCGCACAAAATAACTGGTCTCCCAAGCTCCTTGAACCTCTTTTGCTTTATCTTGAAAGGTCCTAAATGCCTCCAAAGATAGTTTTCCTTAAGGCATTTTATTTTTATGTGACATGGCCACATCAGCTTTTGGAGCTGAAAATATTTCTGCTCTCCAGGCTCCAATAATTAATTAAAGAAAGACTTATTTGGTGAGGTCACCCACCATACATCTCGCTAAAATTCTTGCATCGCAGGAGGGGATGTGCAATGTGCGTGCAGTGTCAGCCCACGAGGAATCTGGGAACATGACTTTCTGCATGGAAAACAAATTAGGACAAGGGGGGGAAGCAATCCTTCCCCCCAGAAATTGGGAGAAAAACCTAATGGTTATCAGATGAGTCTTTTTAGTAACATTGGGTGAGCTTCCAGCCATGTCTGAATTGTCATTAACATCACTGGTGAGAAACTAGATACACATGGTCACCTTTTGCTATTCATGTTAATCTGTAGTGCTGCAGCACTGGTTGTATTGTTTCAGTTAAGGATCTGTCGGCTTTTCCACTAAATCCCCTTGTTTTTAGGGGTTTATAATGTAGACATAAACATTTGCTTTAGCTCCCGGATTGCATGAGCAGACATAGAAGCTAAATAATCCAGAGAATTAGGAAGCTGAGTCCAGTAATATTGCAGCAGTCTACCACAGCCTGTTGGATCAGCCTCCAGATAGATTTGAGAACCAGGAAGAAGAACCTCATTTGCATTCAAATTTGGGACTGAAACTCCTAATATTAAGTCAGGCCTTGCTTGGTTGGTTGAATCCCTGTCCTATAAATGCAGTTACAAGCTCCAAAACCCCCCAGCCTGCCTGAAGGAGGACATATGGAGCCAACCCTTGGAGCCATCCCACCTTTACCTGCTTCTATATCTCCTCTCTGGAGAAAAGTTCTCTTTCCCTGCTTCACAGGTAGCATTTACTTGGTCATGGTCTGAATCCAGAAAAAAATAACTTGAATCTATTGCTAAGCCATGAGAAGGAGCAGAGATGGGATAGTGTTAAGCTGGAAGGTGGAGGATCTTACAACAGTTGGAAGATCTAGGCATAGCAAGGGAATGAAAAATCAGGCTTCCAATGTAAAAAGTAATGCCTCAGCTTTGTTCTGATACAAACAAAAAGTCAAAAACATAGCCTGATGCTCTTCCATGTAAGAGGTGTACTTCAGTAATCACCATTTTGTTATATTTCCTTCACAGATACAAAATGGAGGTGAGGTACTCAGTCTTTGTCACTGCATTCATACTCCCTTTCTCTACAAGTTGCTTGTTTTTTGGGGGAAAAAAATGGAGATATTGTTTCTCATGCTAATAGCATATGAGAACAGGAGCTACAGAAGGACCAAGAGAGGAGGGAGCTCTGCAGTGTTCTAGTAATTTGCTACGCTGTGATAGGAACAGAAGTTTCCTTCCAAAAAAGGAGTCCTGTGCCCTGTGCGATTTGGTCACTATCAATAAATACTGCAGAAGGACAGAGGAGCTGCTCAGCTCATACCAAAAGTAGGGCATATTTGTCTCAGACAGAGGATTTGATTTTATCTGCTGAAGGGATGCGGTTTGCATAAACAAATATCTACTGTTATCAATGATGGCAAGATCAACACTTCAAATCAGGTGCTTTCAGGTTTTCAGTAGTCCTCCAGTCAAAGACCATGTCTCATTTTGACTGCCAACATCCCCTTGCATTTTTGTAGGAAACTGAGGCAAAACATTTACCCATTTCCAAGCACCAAGGAGCTGGTTAGTCTCTCATTTCCAGTCTTACAAGCCGGAATAACCGCGCAGGCCATAACCCCTTTGATTTGCACAAGTTTACTCCATATTGCTCTCTGTTGCCAGGGAGAGCAGAATCATGCCATTTAATATTTTACTTTTACATGAACTGCAGGACAGTTTATGGTGTTGCCTCATATTCTTATTTTATCTAAGGTGAAATACATAAAAATGTAATCAATCATAAGCTGCTCTTTTCATTTGTGGTCAGTTAAAAACAAGTATATTTAATTCCCTGCCACCAACTGTGTCTTCCAAGACTTGTTAATAAAAACAAAAATTAAAGAAAGAAAACAATTGGCTTCCCCTCCCCCCCCCAGTGTAATTATATTAATATTTTTACATAACATCCCAGACTTTTTAAGATCTTTTCTGTATGCAGTGCTCATACATGGAGGAGAAAATCTTATTTTTAGTAACAGGATGTTTGGTGGTTGAGCATATATTACGTTTCATAGACATTAAATGGACAATAAAAAAATTTGGTTTATATTTAAGGAAAAGAAGAAAAACTCTTGTACAGACTGTAAAAGCAGTTTTAGGCTTGGTATCCTTGTTATGATCTAAAACATGTGGTTCTATGTAGAAATACTTGAAGCAATACTTTTAATAAAACAACCTATTCTCCAACTGTAAGTTAATTTTTCAGGGAGAAAAAAAAAATAAAAAAAAATATGTGAGCAATTCTCTTCTTGTGTCTGCTACAGAAGAGCAGTCCAAGGCAGGACCTGTGTTGGAGAAGAAGTGGTTTGGTCTTTACTACCTGCAGCTCTCATCTCTTCTGTGGATACTGTTTGCAGGATCTGGGCGCAGCTGAGCTCAGTCCTGTAGATTGAGCTGCATTCCTGACAAAAGCCGTGGGTCTCCTGGAACTGTAGAAGGTTCAGGTTCCATTGATAAAGGATTACCCTGCATTACCCAAGCCTCATAAACTTCTCCTGCTGACCCATAGAACCCGTGATCCTGTTAATTTAACTGCCCACCTTTACTTCCATCTATGCTGGTGGAAACCCTGCATTAATTTTATTAGGAGCTAGAGTAAGACCAATGAGAGCGTGGATCCAGCTGCAGCCCCAGCCTCGTAGCTCCAGTACACCAACTCAGCCTGTATGTAACAATGTTAACTGACCTCAGCTCTTGAGGATGATGCACTCAAGCCCCTTTTCTTTCTCCCTTCTCTCATTTTAGTGAAGAATGCAAATTGCACGTCGGACTTTGAGGAATATTTTGCCAAAAGGAAATTGGAGGAAGGAGATGGGCATGCAGTCAGCATAGCAGAGTACCTGCAGCGCAGCGACACAGCCATTATTTACCCCGAAGCCCCTGAGGAACTGTCTCGCCTTGGCACTCCAGAGGCCAATGGGCAAGAAGAAAATGGTGAGGCTGTAATTCATTTTTAGCCAGTATCCTGACCTCGTGCAGCTGTTGCAATTATAAATGCACTACATGCCTGGGTGTTTACCTTAAAAATTGAAGAACAGCTGCAGCGACATGGAATTTCACAAGCAAAGATTGGGGTTGTAATTTCAGTGTATTGTAATTTTTTAGTCAGCAAATTTGTATTATTTGGCGGGTGAACAGAAGAGCTGAATTTAAACAGGGGAAGGGCTGCTGGAAAGGGAGTTTGGGAAGTTTTAATAGAGTTTTAACACAACAAAAGACGGGGTAGCTGGCCTATTGCTCTCCAATGACTTGATAAATAATTGGAAAAGCTTCAGTAGGAAGGATTCAGTCAATGGCATAAGTAACTTAATGAGCTGGGGCTGGAATGCAAATCGCCAATTGATCGGGAAAACTATTTTTTAGTTTTCCAGCCAGCCAGGTCTGCGGGAGGAGCGATGCCTGTAATTAATTTCCTAGCAGGGTCCAGAGCGGGTCTCACAAGTCTGCCATGGGTGTGCGCAGGTGCTGGTGCCTCCTGCCACTGGTTGGAAGCACTGTCCCTCCCTCTCGGGCAGCAGATTGCAGCGATTCCCCTCATACCATCCCGGGCACCCAGCCCATGAGCTGCCATTGATTTGCTGACCTCTTGGCCTGCCTCTCTTCCTCCCTGTCCCCACCCCCCCCCCCCCCATCCTGGGGCACAGACCTGCCACCTGGAACTCCAGATGCCTTTGCCCAACTGCTGACCTGCCCCTACTGCGACCGGGGCTACAAGCGCCTGACGTCCCTCAAGGAGCACATCAAGTACCGCCACGAGAAGAACGAGGAGAACTTCTCATGCCCTCTCTGTAACTACACGTTTGCCTACCGCACCCAGCTCGAGCGGCATATGGTGACACACAAGCCAGGGACAGATCAGGTGGGGGGCTGGTTTTAAGTGATTTCTTTCTGTAATAACCCCTTAGAGAAACGATATTGCTTTGATTGGCAATCATTATTAATTTTTCATGGCATTTTGAAGATGCAGATCTTTTAATGGTAATAGCTTTAATTGAGGTCTAAATGATTTTTTGATGGTCTCTTCTAATATGATTTAATAGTCTTATGTTCACGATCGAATGAGTGTGTTAATTTCTAATTTAGAAATTTTATTTGCACTTTAACTTGACTTTAGTTTCGTTTTTATGTTCCTCAAAAAGTGAATGAAACTGTAGCATTTTAATTATACATTATTAAATATCTCAGCAATTTTAATTCCATTTTTCACCTAGTTTTACTTTGCAGTGTTGCAAATAGGAGCTCCAAGACATACTAAAAGATCCAATAATATTTTTTCATTACTTTTTGAGTAACCTTTTCAATCATGTGAAATTATGCGTATTTTGTATAATCATTTGTTAAACATAATTACACATTTTTAGAATAACTGTTCGTACAGTACATATAGACTATCATTTGTGATTCTGCCACTAACACATGCATGCACTAGAATTGCGGCATCACTATAATTTGTATAGCCCAGCAGTGTATCCGCAATAAATCAAAGCAGTCTTTTCCTCGATGTGATACATGTAATATTATATCAGTGCTGCATTTAAGGAAATGCTGCGTATCTCAAACAGGTGTCTGAACTTCCTCAGTGCTCCTAAACAGGCTGGTGATAGACCTTTGCCACAAAACTCAGTACTACCAACAGAAAAACTACTCCTGTCCTCGCCGGAGAATTACTTCTGAAAACCTGTCTTATGGAGGGCTGTAATGGAAACTCAAATTAAAACCTAAATAAATAGATGTGTGCATGGTGTCATATTATAAAGGCTTTATGCTTTATTTATTTTGTTTAAAAACCTGAAAGTCACGATCAGTTGTATTTCTCTTGATAGGTTTTTCTCAGCATATGGTAAGTTCAGTTAGGCAGACACACATCTCCTAATCGTGCAATTTTTGCAATTAAAATTTTTAAGAGAACCCTATTTTTTGTTTGATTTTATATCAATATAAATGATTCTACAGCGGCTTCCCCTCTTCTTTCCTTCCCATGGCTTTTCCAGCAGACAAACACATTTTCACACGTATATTTTTCCTAAACCGATCCACCCTAAGGTTCTTTCTTTTGCTTCATATCATTAAAAACACTGGGGAAAAAAAAAAACCCCGCCTAGATATTCATCCAATGTAACTGCCTGAAATTTCACATGCGAGAGCATGCTGGTACTGGTGCATTATGAATGGTAGCTTTGGTGTTGAAAAGTCTCCTCATTTGCTCATGGCATTTACAATTAGTAAATTAAAATGATTGTATCATATTAACAGTGGCACAACTAAAGTTTATAGTAGTCCTCAGAGGGCGATGGGGGGAGACAAAACAGCTGTTGCTGTTTGTTTATGCAACTCAGCAACATATGAGCGCGGGTCCCTCAATGGCGCGCAGCGGGCTGGGCTCTGCTTGATCTTTGAAGGTTGCTGCTGTTTGAACAAACCTCCCTGTGTCCCATGTAACACCATCTGTCTCGCCAGGAATGTGGGAAGAGGCAGCACACCCTCGCAGTTGTCATACCATTTCGGCGCTGTCTTTTTCTTTTTTTTTTTCTTTCCCCTTCTTTTTTTTCCTCTTTCTCCCCTCTCCCTCCTCCTGAAATAGGCTTTTGTGTTGTGGCCACCTGCAAAAGTCTGACCTCCTACCTTGAGTGTACAGAGTGTTTGGCTGCATTATGATGAATATTATTACTTTATTTTATTTTCTTTTCTGTCCAAATTCAAAGTCTTTTTTGTGCTTTTCTTACTTGTTGCAAAAAGGGCAGCTGCCTTTGATTGTATGTGTATGCCACTTTTAACTTTCCCTTGCCCCTCAGAAGAGCACCAACAGGAAAAACATGTCACGAAAGGTAGCTCAAGTCTTCCCTGCTGCTCTATGATTTTAAAAAACATTTTCCAGCATCAGCTCATGCCGAAAACGCAGCCTCCTCTGCTTGATAATGAACTGAATCTTACATGAAATTCCACTAACGACAGTGTTTCTGTCTTTCCTCCACAAGCAGTAAACAGAATTTTTAAACAAGCAGAGTCACACATGTTCAGAATCTGCTAGGAATATTAAGAGCCACAAATCTTATAAAACAGTTTCTCTCATCGTAAGATACCTTAAAGCAACACATTTCTGATGAGAGACTTAGGAAATAATTCTAAAGCAAATATCAAATGCTTATGTGAAAGTACTTTCTCATTTGTTTCGGTTTGCTGCCAACATTTTGATTTTTATTGCAATACTGATGAGACAAATAAATGTACATGCAGACCTTTTGGTCCGCTTGATAAATTTAGAGTCACATTAATTTTGTGGGGTTTTTTTTAATCTAGAAATTCATGGTTTCTCTTGCATAAAATTTATGTTGGTGTCTTCTTTTTTTTTTTCTCCCAGCACCAAATGCTGACCCAAGGAGCAGGCAATCGCAAGTTCAAATGCACTGAGTGTGGCAAGGCCTTCAAATATAAACACCATCTGAAGGAACACCTGCGAATTCACAGTGGTAAGTAGCGGAGGTGCTGGTGTGCTCATTTGCATTTTGTTTAATTAGCTGAGTTTTAAAGACTGCTTAAAATTTACACAGTTCTGCTTCTGGCTTCTTGGAGCTACTAAGGTCTTTCATAAGTGATATCTGAGTCATCCTCATTTATCATGCTGTTAATACCACAGTCTCACTGAAAGATTTGGAAATAGTAAAGCTTCCTGCATATAATAGATTGTTTGTTTGGCAGTTCGAGTTCAGAAGCGTTCACTCATTTCTGTACAGTCGGACCTGAAGAGCCCATTATATTTTCCATAACAAGAGGTCCCCCCAACTGAAATACAGCTCATATTCTCAGATAATGATTAAGCGTAAAGTGTCTCATTGTGAATGACTTGTGCATGTGGCTGTCTTTGACACAGCATTCACCGCACAAAATGCCACCAGGCTCTGCCCAAGCACAAACTTCCGCCAGTACTGATGTGGAGGTCCAAACATCAGGATTCATTTTCGCATACCATGCTTATTTCCAGGGAAAAGTCTGTTTTTTGGAAAAAGAAAACAAAAAAAGAAACATATCAAATTTGAACAGTCTGGACTTGATTTGACTCCCCCTTGCCACAGGGTACTTACCTCTTACAGGGTAATGTGAAATGGTCAGTCTGGTGCCAATCTCACACCTTGGTGGCTGTTACCAGCTGAAGACTGTGGATCTAAATTGACCTCAGTTCCCCTAGAAAGAGTGCAGTGGTGTAAAGCAGCGGTGGTGTATGGCCATATTCATAGAAATAGTATTTTACTCACTCAGTGAACACGCAGGCTACCAGTTGGGTATCAAATGTGATCACTTGCAATTATAGCAGCAATAATGATAATTAACATTTGGTTTTAATTATCATTTTAGGTGAAAAACCATACGAGTGTCCAAACTGCAAGAAACGTTTCTCCCATTCTGGCTCCTACAGTTCGCACATCAGCAGCAAGAAGTGTATTGGTTTAATCTCTGTAAATGGCAGAATGAGAAACAATATCAAGACGGGTTCTTCTCCTAATTCTGTATCTTCCTCTCCTACTAATTCAGCCATTACACAGCTGAGAAACAAGCTGGAGAATGGCAAACCACTTAGTATGTCTGAACAAACAGGCCTACTGAAAATTAAAACAGAACCACTAGATTTCAATGAATATAAGGTTCTTATGGCCTCACATGGGTTTAGTGCAACTAGTCCTTTTATGAATGGTGGACTTGGAGCAACCAGCCCCTTAGGAGTTCATGCTTCTGCTCAAAGTCCAATGCAGCACTTAGGTGTAGGGATGGAAGCACCATTGCTTGGGTTTCCTGCGGTAGGCAGTAATTTAAGTGAGGTGCAGAAGGTCCTACAGATTGTGGACAACACGGTTTCCAGGCAGAAAATGGACTGCAAGGCTGAAGAGATCTCCAAGTTGAAGGTTTACCATATGAAGGATTCATGCTCTCAAGCTGAGGAACAAGGAGTTACTTCCCCCAGTATTCCCCCCGTGGGTCTTCCAGTAGTAAGTCATAATGGTGCCACTAAAAGTATTATTGACTATACATTAGAGAAAGTCAATGAAGCCAAAGCTTGCCTCCAAAGTTTAACCACAGACTCAAGGAGGCAGCTCAATAACATTAAAAAAGAGAAGCTGCGAACTCTAATAGACCTGGTAACTGAAGACAAGATGATAGAGAACCATAATGTATCCACTCCATTTTCATGCCAGTTCTGTAAAGAAAGCTTTCCTGGTCCCATTCCGTTGCATCAGCATGAGCGCTACCTGTGTAAAATGAATGAAGAAATCAAGGCAGTCCTTCAGCCTCATGAGAACATGGTTCCCAACAAACCTGGAGTGTTTGATAAGCAAACCCTCTTGCTGTCATCAGTACTTTCTGAGAAAGGAATGACTAGCCCCATCAACCCATACAAGGACCACATGTCTGTACTTAAAGCGTATTATGCTATGAATATGGAACCCAACTCTGATGAACTACTGAAAATTTCCATTGCTGTTGGCCTTCCTCAGGAATTTGTGAAGGAATGGTTTGAACAAAGAAAAGTCTACCAGTATTCAAGTTCCAGGTCACCATCACTGGAAAGGGCCAGTGCCAAGGTGGCGCTGGCTGCCACCAACAACACTCCCACTAAAGACTCTTTGTCAGCCAGATCTCCAATAAAGCCTGTGGACTCTATAACTTCACCATCTATAGCTGAACTCCATAACAGTGTTACTAATTGTGATACTCCTCTCAGGCTAACAAAACCTCCCCATTTTACCAATATTAAACCAATTGATAAATTGGACCATTCTAGGAGCAATACTCCTTCCCCTTTAAATCTTTCTTCCACATCTTCTAAAAACTCCCACAGTAGTTCTTACACTCCAAACAGTTTCTCTTCTGAGGAGCTTCAGGCTGAGCCTTTGGACTTGTCTTTACCAAAACAAATGAAGGAACCCAAAAGTATTATAGCCACAAAGAACAAAACAAAATCTAATAGTGTAACTTTAGAACACAACAGTGTTTCTTCATCATCTGAAAACTCAGATGAGCCACTGAACTTGACTTTTATCAAGAAGGAGTTTTCTAATTCAAATAATCTGGATAAAAGCACTAACCCAGTATTTGGTATGAACCCATTTAGTGCCAAACCTCTATACACAACACTTCCCCCACAGAGCGCATTTCCCCCAGCCACTTTTATGCCACCAGTCCAGACCAGTATTCCTGGGCTGCGACCATACCCAGGACTAGATCAGATGAGCTTCCTACCACATATGGCCTACACTTACCCAACTGGAGCAGCTACTTTTGCTGATATGCAGCAAAGAAGAAAGTACCAGCGGAAACAAGGATTTCAGGTAAATTGTTGCAACTATTTTCCTTTGAAAGGCTAGAAATTAGTACTTTGTGATATGTCCTCTTACAGAAGAAAAAACCTGAAGCTATATTCAACATTTGCTACAAAATTAGTAGAGTTTATTTTAGTCTGAACTTGCAAAAATGCAGTGCAATAGGAAAACAAACTGCAATTACCTTAAGAGTACCTCTACTTGGATTCAGAAACGGTATTAATACCTTTGAATAGGCATAACACATGGTGTTATTCTGTTAAGCGCTTAGTCATTTCTCATTAGAATTTTGTCTAAATAATAACATGCATGAAAAGTTCTATCCTGTAGGAAAAAAAAAAAACCAAAGTGAAACTTTATAGGGAAACTGATCTCTACAGGGCAGTGTGGGGTAAAGGAGCAGTGGGAGACCTCTTTGGAATCACCTCCACACTTGGATGCAAAGCTGTATCCCTGTAAGTGGAGGTCCATGTGGACTTGTAGCAGCTGTATCCCATTGAAAGCCCTCAAAGCTTCCTTCTCCATGTTTCTGGGGGTTGTTCACCTATCATGCATGGGAAAGGCATTCTGTTTTCTCATGAATGTCTGGGGAATAAGAAACATTGACATGCTGTTTCCTTATAGCTCCTTCCTTCAGCCCACCTACTGCCCTTCCCAGACTACCAGTTCTCTAATCCTGCCAGTCATCTGGAACAGCTTTGAAAAAAACCTGGAGATTAAACAAAATTATTTGGAGAGGTAGCAGCTAGGGACCTTAATCGCAGAGGAAGTCTTTCCCTGGACATGTAATCTGTGTCGGCACTTATTCATGCCTGGGTACAACATTTAATCCTTTTCTCAGAGTCTAATACATGAGTAGCAAAGGATTTTGCCACTTGCACTCCTACAGCAAAGAGCTGCTTTACAAAAGGCACATACTTTTATATCTTTCTTCTGGGTTTGTTCAGATATAACGCACAGAGTTTAGTTAAATGAGATTAACTGATTATAGTTTTGTTTTGTTTTTTTTTTTTTTTACATTTGTTCATGTTCCCTTATGTCCTATTATGGTCTATTAGTAATTTTACTGACTAGTAAAGGTTTTATAGTTTCAGATGTGAAAATCAGGTATGGTTTTACATTACAGGCTGCAATCCCTCTTTGCACAATAGGAGCATAAATAGCACTGCACCTCCATAACAGCTGTTCCACTATTCCAATTTACAGTACATCTGCCCTCTTTGTAAATGTATTTAAGCCTATTTAATCTTCTCTAATATTAATTAGTGCAAACCTAGTCTAAGAAAAACCGAACAGTGTGATAGCAAATGGAAATGTATGTTATCATGCAAGTTTGCACTCTCTTTGGATCAAGACAAAATAAATATCAAGAAATTTAATAATTTACTGATCCACATTCATTATTGCTTAATGCTGAAGGCTGTTTTAACATAGATAGAACATTGATAAAAAGTGTTATTAATATTCCCTATTTCAAATTACAAAATTAAATATAAAAATATAGCTTGAGGCCTTTAGTCGGGTGACATACATTTAAATGGATTGCATAATAATAACATTTGTACCTAAATATAAAATTCAATTAAAACCTTTCTACAGATACAGAATATAACCAAGTCTCTGTGTTTTGCAAGGAATGATCTCGTAGGTGTTGCTTACACTTACACCTGTAAAATATTACAATACCTTTTGCTGTCCACAGAGAACCTCCCCTTTGCTTTTTCTCCCCCTTGAAAATATTTAGTGCTGAGATTATTGTGTAAATCATACTACTGCAGAGTGCTCAAAGACAGAAAGTTGGTCTAAGACACAGAAGGCTTCTAATTTTTTCTACAGTTCTCATCAGATGTAGTTTCATTTCCAACGGGTTCCTAAACTGAGAGGACTACCATCCTAAGCAGACATAATTTTGACTTCTCTCGGATGGGTGGTTCCTCCATGGGAAGGTGCGGTGGTAGAAATGGGTGTCACTGACGGGTGGTTCCCTCACAGGGAGAATTGCTTGATGGAACCCCAGACTACATGTCCGGCCTTGATGACATGACGGACTCCGACTCCTGTCTGTCCCGAAAGAAGATCAAGAAGACAGAAAGTGGCATGTATGCATGTGACCTATGTGACAAGACATTCCAGAAGAGCAGTTCCCTGCTGCGACACAAATACGAGCACACAGGTAGGATGGCCGTGCGTGCCAAGGGGAGGGTTGAGGTGCATACTGTGCTCTTCATAGTCTTTTGTAAGTACGCTTGTACAGTGAATGGTTTGGAAAGTGGAGAGGCTTTCAATAGGGCAGAAAGAACATCATTTGCTCAGTTCAACACATTGTTTAACTCTTTTTAATAGTAATTGCTTGGTGAAGAGCTGTTGGATGTGATGGGGTGAATCCTGGCAGGTGCTATGTGATGTGTCATGCCGAGCTCAATCACAATGGTGGCACTCAGCATCTTGCAGGATAAGCCCTCTTCAAATAAGGCAGGCCCTAGCACTCTGAAAGAACTGCAACTTGGTCAACACAAAGTCTGGTGCAGGAAGGAAGGGTCCTAGACATTATCTGACCCTGCACCATTTAATCCTGTAGAAGTTCCACTGATGTTAGCAGCATGAGAGCAGGCTCTGGCTGAGTTATCTGAAAGTAAACTCCTCACAGGGATTGCTCTTGCTGTGATCTTGCACACCAGCAGCACAGGCAGGTTGCATTTCACTTTTTTGCTTCTCAGTTAATGCCCAGGGAAGGCTTCTTTCTTTCCCAAGTAGGGACTGATTTTTGTCTAGTTCAAGGAAGCTTGCCAAAGCTCACCATGGATTGTCAGCTTAAAATATATTTTGGTTTGAAAAGGACCCTCCACCACACCTATGCTGGCCATGATTCTCCTTGCAGGCAGTGCTCCCTTTCCCACTCTCAGTCAGGACAGGCATGAGTCCGGAGGTGGAGAGCTCTCCAAGAGGGATACATCAGCTCAGCGTGTTTCACTTAGGGGAAAATGGGACCGGAGCTCCCCCCATATAATAGAGATATCAAGTTATATTAGACAAAGGGAATGTGAATTATCATGTGAATTATTGTGCAGCAGGACATAAACCAAACACCAACTTCCTAGAGTTAGAAAAAGCTTACTCAGGAGGAAACTTTCCTTAACTTTGAAAGCTGAGTCCCAGTTCAGGAAACAAAGCAAGTCACATCATCCTTCAATCTCACCATGTGATGGTAAAAAACGTATACCTCTCTATTAATACATGTTCCAGGCTGCACATAACTATTTGGCATTTCATATATGAAAAAATTACAATTCAGAAGTGGACTGTGCCTTTAAAAAAAAAAATCCTTATTTTGTTATTTTCCTTCTTATACTTTTCTTCCAAATTTTAAGATAATCCCACACAGGAAAATAAAAAAGAAAGTAAAAATACATACGGGATTAGGAAAGAAAATTAAAAGCAATGTTTTGGACTAGATCAGCTAGTTCATTGCTGAAATGTGCTTCCCACTATGTTATTCAGATCAAATTGTTTATTCGGTAGAAGAAGCTTTGAAGGCTTTATGTCCCTGCACCTTTTCTCTCCTGAATGATTTTATTACAGCCATCTGCAAACATTATGGCTTACTACACTAGTACCGTAAAGCTCTCATGTTAGAACTGGCCTTCATATATACTGGGATCTGGACATATGGTTGAATCCCATAAAGTTGGTAGTCCATAAGGTCGACAGACATATGGTTGAAAGGCTCAAAATTTGACAAGCTGAAATCTGTGCAATCACCTTGATTTGCAAAATAAACTGCATTTGTAAAAGCAAAAATATGTTCTGGTCTTTAAGTAGCAGGGGAACCTACTGCCTAGAAAAATACCATACAGCTGCAGTGTAGGGACTTTTCTTCTTTGCTCTGTCCCTTTCAGTTTCTCAACTTTACATCCATCAATTTTATTGGACTCAGCCTTATGATCCAGAACGTGTATACGGTGTCATATTTAATACGCTAGAACTACAGCACATCATCAAGCTTGAGTGTGGCATTTAGAGACAGGAAGGATGGTCTTGTGGCAAAGGCACAGGCGCTGAGGCTGAGAGAACTGCACTTTTTCCTGCCTTGCCACAGACTTCCTTTGTGAATTCCACCAAATTGCTTCACCTTCTTTCACCTTTGCCCATCTTTGAAATAGAGGGAAATGATACCAGCCCACCTCTCTGGGTTGCTGTAAATCTTAATTCATGCAGGCTGAAATCCTGTGATGGAACTTGCTGTATAAATTGTGAAGTATTATTAATGACATGCTTGCTTTTATCCTCCACACATCGCGCTAAAGTTAGATAGAGGTGGTTGGAGCTGTGAAGACCTTGGCTGGGCTAGCTCCATCACAGATCCACAGCCTTCAGGAGGCAAAATGCACTGGGACTTCAGCTAGTAGCTTAGCGTGCATCTTAAGTGAATTTCAAATTAATTTGATAGTTTTGAAAAAAAGCTTGCAATTGCATCTATAATATAGGTATGAAATTGCAGTCTGTTCAGTGGAAGGAACCAAATTGGAAGTATCAGCCTCTTCTGCATTTGGGATCATTCTAAGTGTAGGCCCAGATTTTTCAGTCAACTTTTTTAAACCTAAAAAAGAGAAAAAGCTTATTTTCTGAGTGTGTTGCTGTTTTCTGACCAGCTGATCATGATCTGTTGTTACTTCATTAAAAACATATTTTTAGGAGGAACACTTCCTGTCTTTCCTGGAGAAGCACAAGTGCTGGATGTTTTTTATACTGATGTCTTTTTTCCTGAGTGAAAAAAAAAAAAAAAAAACTATGTGCTTTTTTGGTTTTTGCTTTTTTTGATATTTGAACAATTAGATTTTTATTTGTCACCACTCTTCATGGTTCACAAACCCATTGCAAACAATACTAGAATGAGGGTTGAGAGATTCAGACAGAGGCCATGCACTTGCTTTGCAGCCCCTAAATATTTACCCCAGAGAAATCATCTGGAGCAAAAAATAACATTGACAGATGAGATGCCCTAATCATGTGTTACACCAACTGCTGTAAAGGAGAAAACAGGAATGTCACTGAAGTATTGCAGTGAAGCTGTTTCCCTTCCAGGGCAAGAAGAATGGGATTTGGCCAGTTCTTTGTGTCAACCCAAGAACTTCTAGTAGGACCATGTGGACGCAGATCAGGGAGCTCTGCCATTACCTCTGTACTCCATACCTGCCACAGCTTGAGTACAGTAGGAAAAGGGGCCCAGATTTCACAATCCATAATTTTTAATTTATGCAGCATTACCAGTATTCTGAAATAGCTTCTAGCTTCATGTGGAGAAGGAAAATTCATTGTGTTACTGCAATGAGCAAAATGCATTGCTTCTGGCATCTGAATCTGAAATTTAGTGTAAAGGCCACTGCTTGTTGCAGGACCAAATTCTGCCAAGTTAATTTTGGGATAACATTTAATTTTAAGAGAAGTTATATTGTCCCTCTGAGAATTTGAGCTTCACAAGATTCTATTTCTTTAAAACCAGCAAATGCAGCACTGTAATTAGGGTGCAGAGCATGGCAGGTAGCACAGGAATTCAGTGCTCACATTATTTTCCTGGGAAGTCTTATGAACTCATCCTAACTTTGGACAGGTTAAAATTAGTTGAGTGGATACTGCATGTGTCTAATTTCAGATCTATCCACGCTGCTTAGCAGAAGGCTCAAGAAACTTTCCATATTAAAGATGAAGATGGTTCCCTTCATGGTAAAGCATTGGTACCATCTGATGAGCAAAAAAAAATATTTGTGTTGCAGATAAGGAGGGCAAACAGTAGTGGGTAAGTGAGCAAGAAAGCAAACAAAATGGAGCATCTGGAAATAAGAGAAATATCCTAGCTGCTGGGTAGCAATTCAACCCCCCTTGGTCATCAGTGCTGTGTTGGGCTGCTTCAGGAGTAAGGTGAGCATCTGGAAATAAGAGAAATATCCTGGCTCCTGGCTACTAATCCAGTGCCCTTGGGTCATCAGTGCTGTGTTGGGCTGATTCAGAAGTAAAGGTGAATTTGTTCTGCTGTCGTCAACACCCATGTCTGCTACACACCAGCTTTATTGTAGCTTCCCAAGGAAACTTGCAGTGTGCTTGCTCTGCAACAAAACCTGGAAACAGTTTTTCAGAATCCTACCTAGAAATTTTAAATCCTTTCATTGTTGTTCTATATTACATCATATTCTATTTTATTACTTGTGTGGGCTGTCGAGGGCCTCATAACTGTGCTAGTGCTTTCATCCTTTCCTTTTCCACTGTATATTTTATTAAGACCTCTTTTATATTTTTGTAGCTTTCATGCTGATGCAGGCACTAGTTTTATTTCCAGATTGATTCTGTAAACTAAATATTGTTCTTGAGCCTGGTAGCAAATCAGCTCTCTCTGGCTAGTATTTTGAATTCCCAGCTCAGGAGTTTTCTTTATTTAGAGCTTGATTCATAAAAAATTTACATGCTATTTAAAGATTATTTTTTCTTGCTTTACTCTGATGCAAGTTTAGAATTCCCTCTTTTACACTCAAATAAAGAAAAAAAAAGGATATATTCTATGCTTGTGAAATCTGTTCTGTAGAAAGGTCTTCTATTGAAAATGGAACAGGTGCAGCTTGGGCAATTATATATAAATTGCATTTATCTGGCACCTTTGACCGCTTCGCTGTGCTCTGGCTGCTAATCCATCTCCACTGGGACTACAACTAACATCCAAACCCCCAAGCAACTTCAAAAGAACTGCCTTCAAAAAATAAAAAACTGTCACAGAGATGTTTCCTTCTTTTCTCCAAAGAGTGGGATTTCTGTTTGGCCCCCTCCCACAGAAAAAAGACCCACTTGCCTTAGGCAAAGGATGGGTGATATTTAGTTTCGGACCAGTGACAGTTTATGATCTGATGTCTTATGACTTTTAAGCCACTGCAAATGTGAAACTCATAGCTTTTTCACTCAAAGGCTTTTAGCCCAGGAAGACTGAGAGATACTTACTGTTAGAGGTTTTTTTGTTGTTTTGTTTTGACAGAAACACAGTTCTAGAGACTTTGCAAAGAGATTAGTTATAATTTCCCCTCTGTAAATTGAGTGCAGGCCCCCGTGGGAACCTCTTTTTTTGCAGATGGTGGAATAAAAAAAAGCCCAAACATTTCCTTTAGATATTTGAGAGAGATTTATCACTGTTTCACTGCAAAATGTGACATCTACCTCACGCATCTACCTGATAACACAGAGTGTTCTGTGAGCTCTCCTGTGAGGTGCCATGGGTATCTCTCTCTCTCAGCTCAATCCCCATGGATGACACAGGTCATCTGAAATGAAACTGGGTAAAATGTGGGATGGGATGTTCAAATCTTTCTTTCAACCCATCTAGTGCACTGACATGATATTGCTCTTACTTCATGCTAGCTAAATAGCTGACACAGCAGCCAGAACTACTTAAAGTTGCAGGTTCTTCCCAACCACCTAAAGGTGTAGGTCTCCCCACCCACCTACAATTCTAGGTTCTCCCTATCCACCTACAGCTGTTGACTTATCCCCATCAACCTACAATTGTAGATTTATCCCCATCCCCAGTGCAAAATACCTTACTTCAGCTTTATTTTATGGCCTACTAATGCATTGTAGGGATTAGGTACTCCTTTTAAATGGCTGAAATATTGGGTTTTGCACACAGGGGAAAAAAATAATTCTCCCACAAATGTTCAGAAACCCGATACATTTAAAAACATATTTCAATTAGTGTTGTAACAGCTGCATGCTGTGCACTGCTAAGGTATGTTGTATGGTGTTTGAACAAAGAACTTTGCTCAAGCTGTCATGTTCCCTCAGATCAAAACTGAGTCCTTGATACGGATGTGGTAGACTAAATAGCTCTAATATAGCCTTTTTAGTACTAATATAAATGAATATGAAAATACAAAGTTATTAATATGAAAATACAAAGTTATTAATATGAAAATACAGAATTTTAATCTTCTCATTTCTAAGTTAATGTATAAAATATAGATGATTTCCTGCCAGGCTACCACTTCGCTGGCTGGAGGGAGGCCCCAGGTACCATGAGCAGGAAACGCAGCATTGAGTGAATGCTGCGTGCAAGGGATGAGCAAAGCAAAGACTGAGGGACAGGCAGGTGGAGACAGGTCTGGATGAGAAGCAGTGGAAGTGGCTGACTTCTGTTTGAAGAGAGAAAAAGTGCTGGACAATTGGATGGAGCACAGCTGTGGGGTGAGAAGGGTGTACTGGGCATTAAAAAAATCAGGAAATAACCGAGAAGGAGCATTGCTGTGGAGAAGTGGAACAAGATGAGGGTTGGACTTACTGATGTTGGGGAAAAGTAAGTCAGAGGGAGGGACTGAGACAGCGTGGGCAGTTCAGTGAGGAGGAGGACACAAAAAAAGTCCTGAGGAAAAGCAGAAGGACTATGAGGAAAAAAAATAAAGGAACAAAATTAGCAACTATGGAGATACTAGCAAAGGGATGGTAGTGTGTTGCTCTGAGTGAGCTCAGCAGGACACCTGGGATGAGGCAGGGATGCAGGCAGGCCTATCATCTGGTGCATCTAGCCAGGTGGTTGGTGGCATTGGGAAAGCTCCCACCTCACTCATGAAGGTTTTCTTTGGGCAGTGCTGAGGTTTAAGGAGTGCTTAGGTCAAGAATGCTTTGGGATTTTATGCTAATTTGAGTAAGTGACTAAATCGTGCTAAAATCTCCTGAGCTATGACTGTGGGATTTCCCCACTGTGGCAAGCTTCTGCTCTGAATCCAGGTAGTTGCCTCACAGTTCTGGATTTGGTGTACTTCCAGGTAAGAAATGCATAATTAGGAAACAGTTCATAAAAGCAATGCTGCTATAATCCAGTATATCAAGCTTGAATTTTCAGTTTTACTCTAAGGGGAAATAAAGAAGAAAAAAAAAAACCAACAAAAAAAAAAACCTGTATCTATGCAAGATTAGGAACCTCTCATACAAAGAAATGTAGTTTGAGTCCCAATTTCCAGGCATCCACTAATTCCTCTGTCACTTGGGTTATTCTATCTGTGGTTTCTCCTGTATTTTCCTTCCTGCCAGATCTCCCCTTCATTTCATAACACAATTTTTGGCTTCCTTGAGCATTTGTTAATCGCACCTTATTAAATCTGAACTTTCACAGTGGGGCTTGAAGGTAGCTGTGACTAGACTGGGGGGAAAAAATTCACATACTCCTTAGTATTTGTTCTTAGCAACTTTGCTATGGAAATGAATTCTTTTTATGCCTGACTTTTGCTGCTCTCACGTCCTGGCAGTGACTGCAGAGGAAAAGAAAGCAGATCAGATTCATCAAGGAGCAGTTTGAGTTTTCCTGGAAGCTGAGATCCTTCAACAGTCTGAAAACATTTTTTTTTTTCCTGCTGGATTTCCTTCCATGTGGACACTACCAGTGACAGTTTCCCATCTTCCCAGCCCTTTGCTCTTGGCTGGTGTTTTCTACCCTCCACCATACTCTTCCTCTCTCTGAGCTTGCTTCTTTTAGATTTAAGAGAATACCACACTTTTACAACT
>NW_026636431.1:712500-857500 GCF_028554395.1 Pezoporus wallicus | reverse complement strand
GTTTTGATATTTTTGTACCCGTGTACCCTAATAACAGACTTTTCAGGTCAGCCATGTTACCTCAGAACTGTTTTAGTACAATTTATAGAAGAATAAATTTAATACAAATGACTGTATTCTCGCCTAGGTTGCATGCTGTGCCCTAGTCATTCATTTTTCTGCCCAGCAGATACAAAGAGGATATTAAAAGCAACCAAATTACACTTTTCCTCTTAAATTCAGCATTTATAGATCATGAAATTCATTTTTGCATTTATTTTTATCCAGATGTTAACATATGGCTCAAGGCAGAAGACATTCAGAAAGTCGAACAAAGGTGTACAGCAGTTAGGACACGTGGTTACACTTTGGGAAGGTAAATTGGAGCTTGCTTTAATTTACAGAGTCTGGAATGATCATGATAAATGAGCCGTGCACTTCGGATATTTACTGTGGGGGCTCACTGTTGTGTCGTTCCACTATTGAGTGTGACAGCTATGAGTTACCCGCACCTGACTAGCTCTGATCTGCATACCCACATCACATCTCTCTGCAGGAATGTGGCTCTTCTGCCACTGTGCCGAATGTTGCTCTCTCTAATTCGTTAACTCAGGCTTTAATACAGTGAAAATGCAACCAACAGTGACATACTGGTTTTGTTTTCTCTGGTTTTGCATGGGTGAGCACTGGTCCTGCTTTCTCACACTCCAAAATTTATGGGTGCCCGTGCTCCATACCACATACAACCCAGGTTTTTGTGGATCTTTGTTATCCTACCAACGCTATATAGGGCTCGACACTATCAAAAGTCACTAGTTTTTCTTGTTTTGGCTTCAGAAACAGGAGGAGAATGGACTTCCCTTATTTGGATTCCTGTAGTGGTAAGTACTCATCAACCATCTCCTAGTCTTGAGTTGAGCCTTTGAGGTTTTCTTGGGGTCCCACACACACCAAGAACACTGTATAGCACAAAGGATTTTCCAGGCTGTCCTGAAGTGTGACTTTCTATAACCCATTGGAAGTTTATGAATTCTCAACTGAGGGGATCCGCAGTCATTCTGTCTCAAACCAACCATCAGTATGTTTGTGAACCACAGTTCAGCAAAGCATAAACCTTGGGCCTACAGTGCAAGAAACACATTGATTATTAAATCCTATTTGTAGGTATTTGAGACTGAAAGAGAAGCCAGACTTAAGGCAAGGAAAAAGATCTTCTTAAAATTCATTTGACTTACCAGTGTAAGAGCAGGTCTTGCCTAATGCAATTTTGTGGTTTTGTTCTTGGGTGTTCTTTGTTCTTCCGTATGTCTTTCTATAAGTATGTTCAGCAATTACAGCCCTGCCAGGACTTTGAGTCTAATACTCAAACCCCAAGCATGCACAGCTGTTGGTGAAGGTGTTTGTGTTTTGACACATTGAAGGTAGGGAGCTGTGGTTTTGGGTCAGATATGCTTTTCCTGGTATTCTTACAAAAGAATGCAAAAAATTACACCTCAACTCAAGCACATGAGCAACACCAGGGGATTACTCGACATCTGATTTCAAGACTGAATTATCAAGGCCTTAATTACCGCAACAGTAACTTTAAAATGTCACAGCACCAACCACTGCCGTGCCATACAATGCTGTTCTTTCTTTTTTGCTGTTAAGAATAGGTTTGCTCATTCATATTGCAAATGAAGAAACATCTTTAGGCCCAAATCTGCAAACAGTGAAGTCATTAAACAACTGACTTCAATTCACATGAGCAACATTACTTGCCTGAATATTAAAAGCAAAACCTAAGCCTTACTGAACAACCCATTGTAACTTTAGGGTGGCAATACTGAAGTCATTGGAGTAGTTTGTAAGTTCAACTAAACAACAAATGAAGACATTTTTGTGCATATGTCCAGCCAAATGGGAGTATGGATACTAATTCTTAACAAAGGTGATTAAATATTTTTACCCAATGAAGCAAATGTTATAGTATTTTGAAACACATAATGTAAAGGTCTCCTTTTATATCTTTACCCGGCTCTAAATGAAATAAGAGCCTTCAATGTATCTTGGACATTTGGTTGACAAGCAATGAAGGTATAAGGCTTTGAAAATCCTGTACAGTGCATGTGCAGTCCACTGGCTCCAGACATATATCTACAATCT
Organism: Pezoporus wallicus; assembly: GCF_028554395.1. Taxonomy (NCBI): domain Eukaryota; kingdom Metazoa; phylum Chordata; class Aves; order Psittaciformes; family Psittacidae; genus Pezoporus; species Pezoporus wallicus. The sequence goes on along the minus strand of NW_026636431.1, from coordinate 855,376 downwards.
GGAGCTGTGCAGCCTGAAATAAACACAGCTGTGTTTATCTGAATGTGTGATCCCATGTACATGTTAGAAAGTTCAAATAAATGCACTCAGTGCGACGATGCTGTAAATGCAGTGAGTGCATTTGTCAGATGTGTGATGATGCAATCTCTTAAATAAACAGACTGAGCTGTTTGTTTGACTCCTGAGCTGCATAGACATAAAAATATAAGTACATTAATTGAATCCAATAAAAGGAAATCCAAACCAGCTATAAGATCTTAATTGAACCTTAGCTAAAAATTTACCTGTTGTTCTTACACCAAGAATAAACAAGTTCTGTGTGTTAGCATTAAGTGTATGGTGTAAGTTTTAGACAATAATAGACTAACATAATAGATAACCATCGGTTCTGGTTTTAGTGGACCAATCCTGTCTCAATCCTAAGAGGGCCCATTGTCTAAGATCAGCTCTAGAAATTATAGGATATCTCCAATTTCTCATCTCAATAACCAAAAAGACAGCTCTATTTTATAGCTAAAATGTCTTTATTTGGGATGCGTGGTCTGTTTGGTATTCAACAGAAGCAATAGTCTATAGGAATGTTCCTGGTGAGATGAAGAATATGTGAAGGAAAGAGAAAAACTGAATGAACGTAGATGCTGTCAAAGGTGTTGTTTACTCAGATTTAACACCGGCTCAGTGTTTCACTATAAACTCATTCAGAACATCAAGTTACTGGAAAAAATCTTCCGCTTGAGAAATATGCAATAGTTACTGGTGAGTCAGAAGTTGGAAGCACTGACACCACTACACACTATTAAAAAGTCCTACTTTTCAGTATTCTCTGACTGCTCTGCAACCCAAAATAACATCACTGAAGGAGTATTATAAAGCTTTTTAATTTGTCTTGAGAATATTTAATTGGAAAACCTGAGCTGTACAAATGGTCTCGAAAATGGGTACTGTGGAATTGGACCATCAAATTTCTTGACTTACATGCTTTAAAATCTTGCCCAAAAGATGGCACTACATTGTTTTTAGTAATATATATTGGATATAGATTTCATTCTTCTCCCATGTAGAAGTATCTTCAAAATGGCCACAAATATATTTTGGAAGAAGATGCTTAATATGCACTACTATGTCGGCTAACAATTGCTATACAGAAATTAAGCTTCCTTCATGTTAGGATCACCAGTCACTGCATAAGGAACCTATCGCTGGATCAGCAGATGTATCTGTCAAAGTACATAGACACTAAGCTACGAAACCTTCATCCCAACCAGGACTATTTAAATCTATGTAATATGCCATACAATGTACCAGAACGGTATCATACATTTAAATCATGCTCTATTAAATCTCTTGAAAAGTATGCTAAGACTAGATCAACTTCATTGAACAATTTATATCTGATTTAAAATATTCAAAGTATTACACTGTTGAATTTTATTACCAGTAATTTATTTTAAGTTCTAAAATATTTAAATTACACACTGTATAAGGAATGGCAAATAGTTTGCACATCTTCTCAAGCAGTGGAAGCACCTATTTACAATACTTTCACAGCTTATGCTAATATGGTTATTTTGAGTATGCATGGAGACCGTCTTTCTCCTTTTCACTAACCAGATCATGTCAATGGGTTTGAAGAAGATGGGCCCTGAAAGAGCTAAAAACTTACCATTGATCTGGCAAGAAAGGAGCATTTGACAAGCAGAGGACTCAAGTGGGGATACTATAATTTACAGCAGACTGGGGAGAAAAATACTGCTGGCTTCAATGTTACTCTCACTGAAGCTAGCAGAAAAAAGATCTGTAAAGAGTCAGACAGTTTTCAGTATTATCCTTCCTTGTCTCTAAATTGGAGAGACATCAATTTGATAGATGGACCACTCAGTGGATAAAGAACTGGCTGGATGGCCGCACGCAAAGAGTTGTGGTCAATGGCTCAATGTCCGGCTGGAGACCAGTAACGAGTGGTGTCCCTCAGGGATCGGTGTTGGGACCGGTCTTGTTTAACATCTTTGTCGCTGACATGGACAGTGGGATTGAGTGTGCCCTCAGCAAGTTTGCCGATGACACCAAGCTGTGTGGTTCGGTTGATACGCTGGAGGGAAGGAATGCCATCCAGAGGGACCTTGACACGCTTGTGAGGTGGGCTGATGCCAACCTTATGAAGTTTAAAATCATGACAAGTGCAAGGTCCTGCACCTGGGTCAGAGCAATCCCAGGCACAGCTACAGGTTGGGCAGGGATGAGATTCAGAGCAGCCCTGTGGAGAAGGACTTGGGGGTGTTGGTTGATGAGAAAATGAACATGGGCCGGCAGTGTGAGCTTGCAGCCCAGAAAGCCAACCGTATCCTGGGCTGCATCAAAAGGAGCGTGACCAGCAGGTCAAAGGAGGTGATCCTGTCCCTCTACTCTGCTCTCGTGAACCCTCGCTTGGAGTATTGTGTGCAGTTCTGGTGTCCTCAACATAAAAAGGACATGGAACTGTTGGAACAAGTCCAGAGGAGGGCCACAAGGATGATCAGGGGACTGATTAGATAGGCTGAGAAAGTTGGGGCTGTTCAGCCTGGAGAAGAGAAGGCTGCATGGAGACCTCATAGCAGCCTTCCAGTATCTGAAGGGGGCCTACACGGATGCTGGAGAGGGACCCTTCATTAGAGACTGTAGTGACAGAACAAGGGCTAACGGGTTCAAACTTAAACAGGGGAAGTTTACATTGGATATAAGGAGGATATTCTTTACTGTTAGGGTGGTGAGGCACTGGAATGGGTTGCCCAGGGAGGTTGTGAATGCTCCATCCCTGTCAGTGTTCAAGGCCAGGTTGGATGAAGTCTTGGGTGGCATGGTTTAATGTGAGTTGTCCCTGCCCATGGCAGGGGGGTTGGAACTAGATGATCTTAAGGTCCTTTCCAACCCTAACGATTCTATGATTCTATGATTATGTCTTCTGATCATCTGATGCTCTTTATTCACATGCAATGCTCCTTCCCTAATAGCTAACTCGTACAAAATCCTCAGATGCATGTTAAGATACTGTGATGAAGCTGAACATTAGATAAAAACCAGCGCAAATGACATGAGAAAATGAAACAAATGGGTCAGTGTGATAGGTATGATCAAATTATTGTCAAGTCTTTTGCAAGCACTGTAGTGCAAAATAGATCTGAGGGGGAGAGCAAAGAAAGTTTGAAGAGAGAGTATGGAAACTGAATATAAAGGCAACAGAGAAATGAAAGTGAGAGGTAGTGAAGGGAAATTTCATGGTAGTTCTTGAAAGAGAAGTCAAACAGCTTATGTTTGTTCTATGCAGTCAACACAAGGGATTTTATGGGATTCAGGAGAGAGTAGCTATGGGTTGAAGCTGTGTTAGAAAGTACAAGGAGAAGAGGGAGATGTAGAGTACCTGCTGGGATGGGAATGCCACCCATGACAGAGAAGCCAAAGGGAGATAGAGCAAAACAGGGAAAGAGATACATGGTCTGGGGAAGTGGCGGTATGGAAAGACGTCAGAGGCGAAGAAATAGCTAGGGATGGTGCAAGGATAACTGTGAGGGAAGTAAAGATGATCCATATGTACTGGCTTTCCTTTGTAAGCCACATAGCCGCTCTAACCCAGGGATGTTAATTTGCTTATATTGAATTTAGCCCCGAAACAAGGAAGAGAGGGAGTACAAATTATGCTGACATGATGTATATATAACTTTTCACTCCAAAAAGATGTACCACAGATGAGGAGGGTGAGGAATTACAGGAGCTGCCCCAAAGCACATTTAATACTTAACACCACTTCCTTACTTAGTTGAAGTAATTTATGTCACCAGCCTGCTGCCCTTCTGCTAATAAGCCCTTTCTGAAGTCAGTTAGTTACAGAAGCACAAGGAAAAGAAGGCGTGCTTCTCAGAGATGGAAGACCTAGCCACTCACTTTTACTTTTACTTTTAGTTTACCAGAGACAGAAACATGTTTGCTTTTAGATTTGTATTTGTTGTTGTTGTATCTGGAGTAAACCAACCTTTATACCCCCTGCTTAAACCTTATTTTTCTTTGTGGGAGGAATTAGGGAGAAAAGAGAAGTGAGGACTAGTGACTGCACTGCAAAATAGCAACAGAGACATCACAGTAAAATCGGGGAATTTACAAAAGTGAAAAATTAGATACAGCTACTGAGGCCACCAACCACAGGTGGGTTCTCTCATATTAACATAAAACCCCTCAGTTAAGAGGAATCAGAAGAGCATGGTACCAATTATTGTAAGCTGCCATCGCCACTCCTGTTGAGGGTCTGCTCAGTCCACAAGAAAAATCTCACACTGTGTTAGAAGGGCCTGAAAATCCCCACACCATTGCTGGGAAAATCCCCACAATATCCCTGCACACAGACATTTTTTTGTGCTGCCGTACATCAGATCATCTAAATGCAACCAGTTGTTTTTGCATAAAAGTGGAGGTGCTCATCTGGTACATACCCAGCAAGCCATCCTGCAGAAGTACACCTGGGGGAAAAATCTCCTACAATAGGTGCTGGACCATAACAGGACTCTGCTGCCCCTTCCACCCCCTTGCTTAATGAATTTTTCAAAAACCAAAGGGAACTGCCATCCTAGCAACAGGAACTGGACAATTTGCAGTAGGTGCTACGCATGGTAGTGCTAGTAGCAGCAGGAGTGCCATGAATATGGAAGTGAAGAGCTAACAGGAGGAAGAGACATTTGGAGAGAAGTATCTTGCTCAGCTTCTCATAACAAAAACTAGTTTTAAAATCTTCAGCAGTGAAGCAAATGGGTAGGGTGTCACCAGTTCAGCTGAAAACTCACTTGCACCTTATGGTCACCATCTGTGGTGTGGAACGTTTTCAACCTTGACAAAGCAGATTTGTCCAAGGATATTTCCGCTCTTTGAAATAAGAGAATTAGCTGTGGTAAAACCGGAACCCGCGTTGGCACATCTACACTCAGGCGATCTCTGGAAAAAAAAAGTAGATCATTGCAACAAGCGTCTGGTTGCCAACCTGTAAAAAATAACACCCTGCCACCCCCGGCTAGCTCCAGCTGTGTCAGTGCTGAGCAACACCAAAGGCCACTGTCTTTTCCTCCTCCTTTTTAAAATATGAAGTGCCTTTTTAAAAGCTCATGAGAAGAAAGGCATATGCAGCAGGTGGTCACATCTGTGTCCACCTCCCTCCATCGTGAACAATTTGCTCCTGAGTGCTCTCAGCAAGGAAAAGGATGGAGACTCTGGGTGTGAAAGGAGGATGAGGGTGTGTGAAAGGAGGATGAGGGTGTGTGTAAGAGGACAAGGGCAGGCACTCTCACTCATATCTCAAGGAGGAATGGAAGAAGATCTTAAAAACCACGAGCTGTTTGTCCTCTTTCTTGCTCTATCTCAGTATAACCACTGTGGAAGAATTCCCCCAAAGCCTAACTAGCTGACAAGCACAAAAATCAACATATGTTTCAGATATGTATGCACAGCCATGCTCTCTATCAACTGTTAAGATGGAAGAGACCACAGAAGTATAAACCATAGATGGTTTCCTTTTGATTTGCCCTTCATTTGAGAATTCTCCATTGGCTGTAATTTCATTTGTAATACTGCCAAACTTGTGTATTTTTCAAAGAACTGAGTCAATATTCTAAACGATGACTAGCTCTGGGCAGAGCGTTTCTGTTCAACTCGTTTAACATTTTGATAATTCTGTAAGTATTGTGAGGTTCCTGTATCAAGCTGGAGAGGAACACTGTGGACCCATGGTTCCTCTCTGCTTCTGCTAGGATTTTCCATTTGGGCAACTCATTTAATCACCCTGGGCTTCAGTTCCTTTAGACTGCAAAATGCAGACCAAGTGACTACCTTATCTCAAAAGCATATTGTGAACATAAATTTGTGCATACAACTTTATATCGTGTTTTTGGGAGCCAGAAAATACTTGCCTAAATGAATAGATCCCAATAGATCCAGCAGTGCATCTGTCTTCTAAAGAGATAACGATGCTTTACTATTCCTGACCACCACCCTGAATGTCACAGATATTTTTTAGTTTTGACTCTTGAGGAAGGACACAGCCATGGACTACAACTGCTAAACACAAATGTTTAATCTGATCTACCCAGTATTAATCCAGGTGGGATTCTTTTTTTATTTTGCTTGTTTAGTTGCTTGGTTGTGTTTTTTCCCCCCGCCCTGATTCTTAAATTTTACTTCTTCCCCCAAATTCTCTTTCTCTTAAAGAGGTGGACTCCCAGCAAGCCACATTTCAGCAGAAATAGGTAGCATTGTCAGGCTAATTAGAATCCAATTAAGATAGTCAAATTTAACCACTTCTAGTTCTGGTAGGCAATGTCACATGCTTCAGTGACACAGGAAGTACTGTGATGCAAATTAAGCATCATTAGTTAACAGCAACCAGTAGAGACACAGGATAGCAATTGTCTGCATGCAGAAACCACAAGAAAGGGTACAGCCCTCACCATCAAGAGCTTCCTATGTAACTCTGGCCTTTAAAATGTGTGACAATGACTCAGAATGAGGAACACAAGAAAATCTGCTAAAAAAGCAGTTTGTCACAATGTGGGATTCATTTCTTCAACAGCCATAACCTCAGTTTCCTAATTCAGCAACTTTGATGCCTGTAAATTAAAGAAATAAAGTGAAATGGCAACATGTTTGCATGGGATGGAGGTAAAACCTTATTGAAAAGGAAAAGCACTTTGGTGGTCAGGAAATACATTGCAGTATGCCTGGATTCAAGATTAGTGCCACTTGTGAAGTTAGGAGAACCCTTACATTATAATCAAGCTTATCAAAGCCTTAGTAAAATTCAAACATGGGTGAAGTATTGGCCCAACTGAAGTAGGGGTGATACTTCCAACCTCTCACCAAGTGTTTCTAATGTGCATAAAGCTCAGTACTGGGGCTGCAAATCAAAACAGAACAGATAAATAATAAATTAAATAACATAAGTTAAAGCCTCCTGGAAATGAAAACTTATTAGCGAGAATTTCACAGAGGGTTTCAATTAAGTCTGTTTCTCATTTTTGTTTATCTATATTTAATACTGATAAATAATGTTATTTCATTAAAATTCTCTGAAGGGTGTTTCTAACCTTTCTTAAAGGGATAATCAGGCTTACATAAAAATCATCACCTATGGATTCTGTGTTGGCAAAGTGGAGAAAGCACACTTACTGTTCTCCCCAAATAATGTTTGCATGTTTTCTTGCACTGTTTCCCTCTGACTTTGCAGATGTTAAAAATGGAGCTCTACTAAGAGTTCTCATATTCTCCCTGTGTTGAAAACCTGGAATATTGGTTGCTGCTGAGCTTAAATACTGTGCTTCATGATTCATTTATTCACCCTCAAAGATAAGAGAGGAAGGCCCAGGAGGACCAGTTCAAGGCTTCCCACCTCACATGGTCCATGTAGTCCTGAGACATGAGGATGCAGAAGGAGTTGTTGGGCCCTGCCATTTAGCTTCCCTCCAGTGTTACCTGCACTTACACCCGACCCCATAAAATGCTTCAATCTACAGTGAAAGGATGCCAGTACTAGACTTATATAATTAGGAAACAGTGACCAGCACTGCCAAGCCTTTATCTACCACATTATAACCTTGATCCTACCCATCCTTGCACAGCAAGCAGCAGAACTTCCCTGGGTTCAGCTGCTGGAGATCAATACCAGGTGGTGGAGGCAAGCAGGTGAAAAGCTCCCCTGCATACGTGCTCTTTAATTAAAAGATGTGTAAGGTGAAAAGGGGCAGCACACTAAAGGACATTTGCTTTAGATAAGGAGATGGAGCTTTACACAGAGCAGTAGCACACAGGCAAGGGTTTCAGTCATCCTCCTGCTCCTGGACTGTAATTTGACAGCCATGTACTGTGACTTCAGTATTGCAGAAAACAGCATTGCATTTCCTAGAACTGCTTAACACTGTTTAATTGTGCTAATTTAAGCCAGGTGGTCTCCACAGCAGCCTTAGCCTTAGGCCTGGAGAAAAGTAAAGAGGAAAAAGTGGATTTTCTGTTTGTGCATGGAAAGACCTCAGAAAATGCAGCTGAGACATGCAGAAACAACATGTAGCAATTGCATGCTTCATATCAGCTCCTGCAGCACTGGGGAAGATTTTGGTGCAGGCAGCCTTCTAGGAAAACATCCTCTTCTCTGTGGTGCTATGTCAGTTGGAGCATGGAGGAACACCCTGGATACTGATGGAGCAGTTAAAAAGACCTATGAAGGCAGGGGCTGTGGACAGAGTGGAGATGTTTCTTCTTTGAAGATCATATTCAGAGTCTATCTTGGGATAACAGTGTGTGTTTTGCAGGCAATGAATTTATGAGTGGTGGCTTTGAGGACTAGGATGCTGTAAGTTGCGGAGACTTCTTTGCTCACATGATACTGAGATGGAAAGAACTGGGATTCTCTTTCATTTCTGAAGAGTCCAGGTGACATCTGTTCTGTAATAACCACCACCACCCCAGTGAGATGCTTTTTCTGAGCAGATGCGATTGATAAAGTGGAGAGGTATGAATGTTGTGCCAGAGGTCTTTTGTTTGAATAATTATGTAAGAAGGAAAATGTGTGGCTTTCAGGAGGGATGCAGGTAGCATGTGGCTAGTGTTGCTAGACCCACTGCTGCATTTGTTATTTATAAGCTGGAAATCGTGTAGCTGAACAAGAGTGACCTTGTTACTCCAAATGAAAGCACTTTCTCTGCCACCAGATTTTACCCAATTACCTATTTTTTTTGTCAACCTGAGCAGAGTAGTGTCTCCAGCTGGACTGATGGATGCCTGAAAGATTAAGGCTGCCTGTTAGCAGATGGGAATGTTCTTCTATTTTTGTCTCCAACTCTCAGGGACCTGACTGAGACTCACAGTGCTCAGAATGCTGAAGGAGGGTGCCCAAAAAGTGCCATAGCAAATGCAGCTGGAAAGTAATTTTTTTTTTTTTAAATTGACTTTTTGATTTTTAAGGCACTTTCGCAGCCTGAAACCCAGGTCTGAATCCAGTGATACTGAGAAAGGATGGATGTCTGCTCAGTTCTGTGGTGCTTTCCTTGTCCTATTTCTCCAGCAAGTAGGACATCTGGGATTTATGGTCACCTTAGTCTCAAGCTGCAATCTCCCATCTTCAGCAAGCGTCCCTAACCTTCAGAGCAGATGTTGAGCTCCAAGTCAGGCTCTGTGCACCTTGCAATACCACAAAAATTTCCTGCAACTAGGAGAATTAAAAAGAAAAGGAAATACTGTTTTGTAATCCAGTGGTCAGAGCACTCAGCAGGACAAGGGAACCATAAGCTACCTTCAAAAGTATTTCCAGTTATTAAAAATGTGTCTGTCCTAGGAGCAGTGAACTGAAATCTCCCTATTCCTAAATTACTACATTCATAGTAATGCTTGCTTACTGTTTTCATCATAAGCTGTGCCTGCACCATCCACGTTTGAGTCCAGGATAGACAGAAAACTGACTAAAGAAAATTAAGCTCCACCTTGATGTCCCACTTTTCTCAGGCTATGTTTTTGCAACTTTGTAGCAGATGGTATTAGGTATATCACTTTGGAGATGCCAAGTGATGTACTACCATCTATCAGTGTTTTTATTTAATGAGGAGGGAAATTCTGACTCCTACTTGCACTTGGGAAGCTGCAACATGGAGACAGGTTTCATTTCATACTGCTGTATCATCTAGCCAGAGCTCTTAATGACTATTTTTAATCTGGATACTAAAGCAGCTATTAATTAGGGAAATATATCTGGGTGCATAACAGGAATTGTAGAGACTATAATGGCATATTATAGCATCTTAATTTTCTTCAGAGACTACAGTTAGCAGTGAGTTGGTCTGCACTATGATGATTTTTTTTTTTTGTCTTTTATCTGACGAAATAACGGTTGCCAATATAGGGCAGCTGAGACATAATAACCTTCCCTGGCACTGAGGTCAGGTGTGTAGCTCCCCGGATTCTCTTTTCAGCCCTTCTTGTAGACAGGCTTCACATTTGCTCATGTCCAGTCAGCTGGGACTTACCCAGTTAGCCAGGACTGATGCTAAATGATGCAAAGTGGTTCTGTGAGCACTTTACGTATGTACCCAGTCAAAAGGAGCTGTTTTACTTAAAAGCTGATGCCTCTTAAGTGAAATGTAGAAACTGTTTCAGGGCTCTGTGGTACTTGGTGATAGCTTTGCTTTTAACTGCAGTAGGACAAATATCAGAATTTAATACTGTATAGTTTTATAATTCAATGAAAGAAATGATACAACTGAGTGAGGAGGAAAAATATAAGTAACTGGGGTGTAGTTGCAGTTTTTGAAGTGTGAAGTAGGTGACAATATTGCACACGATATTTTGCCGTTTACACATAGCCAAGTCCTTGGTTTTATATTTCAGTTTTAATGTGGCATGATAGTTTCCATTACCTGTACATCAGATCATAGACGCTACACTTTTGGTGGACTTTCACTGTTGAATAGATGTAATCTAACCTTCCTGCTTTGTGAGATCACAAAAGAGGATGATTATGTTGGTGCAAGCTAACTTTATTTTCCTTTTCAGAATGAAATAATTCTTCTTTTTTTTTTAAGAACTCAGACTTGTAATATTACATATGAAAATATTTATTAAAAAAAATTATTCTGTATAGCGACTTGATTATCAAGTCAGCTGAAATCCATAAAGGCTAACTGAAGATGAAATACTTATCTCTCAGGTGTTCCTCTGCTACATCTGAATAAAAAGGTGGGATTTTTCCCCCCCAGAAAAACCTGGATGAGGTTCCTCCACATCCTTCTGAGGAAGCTGGCACTGATCTTGCTTACAAACAGCAAGTGAGCAAACTGTGCAGTGGGTATTTTTCATTGGAAAATTGTAGCAGAAAGGGCAGGAAATGTAAAGAAATAAAAAAAGGGCCAATAAGAAAACATTAAAAGCAGTAATCAACTGAAAGCACTATATGAAGAGACCACGCGGCTGATGACCTTAAAAGAAGCCCTAGCACCAAAGTAAATCACATTGCTGCCATCACTGAATACACCTTTCATTTCCTCTCCACAAAGCTGAGGTACAAGCCACTTGGAAGTAACCTAAAAGCATTAGCCTCTCTCCTGCTGATGTGGGTGGGAAACCCCCTTCAGCAGCACCAGTCCTCACTCAGGGGCTGTTGTGATTGTGTCTTCAGAAGAAAGATGGAGAAGCAGTTGATTCTACCTGGACTCCCTGCAGGTCAGTGGACGCTGCAGTGCCAATGCCCAATGGGATGCCCAAGCCTTTGGTGCAGCACACGGGAAAGGCTGTGATGGGTTCTTGGGCTGATCACCACCTGTGTCAGTACTTCAGCACTGTGTCTTTCAACATCCTCACAAGTTCCACAACCATAGGAATGAGTCTGTTTTAATCTAGGGCATTTCCAAAATAGATTGTTTGCAACTTGTTTCTTTAAATTTCTAAATGTGTAAGAAAGGTAAGAAAGCTGATAAATGAAGGAGGAAACAGGATCTACCTGAGACTATGCCCCCCATTTCCCTTCTTGCCCTGATGAAAATACGTAAAAGTCAGCAAATGTGTTAATGTGATAGAGACTTTGTCATAAAAGACAGACTAACCAGCCCACAACCCACTTCACCATTGGGAAAATGCACCATTGCTCTGCTCTCAACTTGTCTCAATGTGGGGGGGAGGTGTCAGCAACTCAGGCAGCCTGCAGAGCCCCCTCTCTTCTTGGAAACAGGAAAGGTGGTTATGGATAACCTGGCTGATTTGGGCTGGAATCAGGTCTTAGGGACACTTAAGAGTTTTAACTAGCTGAACATTGTCAGTTCTCTATAGCCTGGGCCTGGGGAGGGGAACTAGTACCCCACACTTTCATGAATGCTTGCAGAGACATACAGCTTAGACTCAGTGAATATCAGAGACTTGGTACTGTGTTTTAAACGAATTCTTCAGCCTATACCTTCATCTGCCATAGTACAAACGAACATTGCAGGCTGAACATTAGATATTTATGTTCGTTTAACAATCTGTAATAAGCTATTGTGGCTGATTTTGACATGTACATTGAAGTTATTGCTTTTTTATCAATATCACGGTACATTTGTCAGCAGTGAATGATAATTGTATTGCTATGTATATAACTGATCTTGTAGTGTGGCATTCTTTTACACTGTTCACAAATTGAATACATTTCATCTTCAGTACAAGGCTATTAATTAAAATCAGAGAGAAATAGAGAATTCTAAACTGCCCTCTGTGGAGCACCTCTGAGCACTGCCTCCTCCAGCATCATCTTCTCCAAGCAATAACTTGGAGTCTCTGAAGGGGGCCTATAAGGATTCTGGGGAGGGACTATTCACTAGGGACTGTAGTGATAGGACAAGGGAACGGGTTAAAACTTAAACAGGGGAAGTTTAGATTGGATATAAGGAAGAAGTTCTTTACTGTAAGGGTGGTGAGGCACCGGAATGGGTTGCCCAGGGAATCTGTGAATGCTCCATCCCTGGCGGTGTTCAAGACCAGGTTGGACAAAGCCTGGGGTTGACATGGTTTAATGTGAGGTGTCCCTGCCCATGGCAGGGGGTTAGAACTAAATGATCTTAAGGTCCTTTCCAACCCTAACTATTCTGTGATTCTATGATCACCTACTCCTCTATTTATTCATTATAGGACACCACAGGAAAGGCAAGGCCAGAGGTCTGAAATCAAGGGCACAAGAAGTAGGACAGAGAGGGCTTACACGGCTGCTATAGAGGCATGACAGCATATTTCTGTATTATAGCAGGCATCAAGCAGCATCTGCTGTAGTTATGGCAGCAAGAGTAGCTTTCGTTCCGTTCCTTGCTTTTCACACACCAGTAACTTAGACAAACGCACTGCATATGTAGACACAGGTAGTCATCTGCATTCTTCAGAAGTGTCCGGCCACTGCTGAGTTTTAATTACTTCTGACTTTAATATTAATTTCCTTCCAACCTGGCTGCTTTTTTTCACAGCCAATGATGAACTAAACATAAGGCCAGGTTTCAAGACAAAAGTAAATTTAAAGCAAGAAATAATTTTAAAGTGATAAATATTAACTTATACAGAATAGAATATACCGGATTTTATGCACAAGGAAGAGGAAACTTAAATAGGGCAGTAACAGTACTGAAGATCTGGGAAGGATTTCTCTCCCATAGCTTAATGGAGATCATAAGAGAGAGAATGAGTCAGACCATACTTAAAAACTAATTGCTCATTATCCTGGTGTGATGATGGTTAACATTAAGATTTTCTGCAGTTCAGGTTACAGAAGGAGTAAAATGAGGTTATTTATATCAACTGACCAAAGTGTAATAAAACTGTAGTAAAAATTCAGTGGGAGAATTTGCAATCATCAACTTTTGCCTCTTCTGGCAGGGTATAAAGAGAAAAAAAGAACTGTACCTTCAGTAAAATCTGTTGCTCAGTGGTTTTCTATGGCATATGAAATCTCTATGCCACAGCTTAACATAAGGCAAAATGAACTCTGGTAAGAACAAAACCAAGCAGTATAGGATGAGAGGCCAGGTATCAGAGAAGCTCTAGTCTTGCAGATCAGCTAAAGGCCTGGTTTTCATATTTCAGTTATAAGTAAAGACCATATTATAAGTTATATTATTACATATTATAAGTTATAAGACCAGAGGCAGGGCAAAAACTAGTATGGAAGTAATTGCCAGTCATCCTACCAAACTTACCGGGATTTTCTCTTAGCAGCACAATGTGGACCTTCATGAATATATTCCTGAAATTTCGGTAATTTTGACAACAAGCAATAAGGCAGTGCATAGGATGAAAAGAGATGGGAAGAATGGTTCCAGCATGCAGAGAGGATACTTCTCCATTGGTTGTAACTGAAACACAATACCGTGACTGTAGGTATTTCTTTCCGATTTATGTAAATGTCTTACTGTGGTGGTTTTCATCATAAACATTGTTTTCATCTCCTTTTAATAGTTTTCTTCATTTTAGATCTAAACTCCCATCTTGCAAACTTTCCTTGTTGCCACACAAGGATACTAAGGGAAAATGGTTGGCTGCTCTCAGCTTAGAGTATATAGATTAAGAGATGTTTATTAATTTCAGAAGTATTTCTTGTTATCAGAATCCACCCACCTCTGCTTCCAGTAGTACTTGTCAGACCAGTTATGAGAAATTAGCTTTAACCACTGCAGGCAGCATCTTGTTGATTCCTACAGCAACAAGTTTTACATTTACTAGTAACAATACCACTCAGCAGCAGTGGGACTAGTTAGCTGGAGAGGGGCAGATTTTTCTGCTTTTTCGTTTTCATGTTCAGATGGAAACAAGAAGAGGCCTGGTTTAGCTTTTAAACATAGGAATGTAGCTGAAGTTGCTTTTCAACTTCATTTGACTGTATCCCTTCTCAATATTCTGCAAACTGATGTGACCATGTTTCCACATAACTCAGTAGTATATTCTCTGCTGATACTGTAATAATCTAAAAAAACATTCTCTGGTTTATCATGAAAACAAGAAAAAATAAAGGATGAGCATAATCTAGGAAAGCTCTTGTTCCACTAACAACTCCGCAAAAAGGCACGCGTAATATTTTTTTCCCAGAAATTACTCAAAAGATCACCTGCTAATCCACTGGCTGGTACAAAATAGCTGCCATTAGGTAAAACTCATAGCAAGGAGCTCCAAAAGGGCACAACGTTGAAAAGGACTGTGGGCTTTGCTTTGAAACTGTTCTTTCCCTCACACCTGCTAGGCTGGCACAGCTGAATTTTCCCATTCTTGTCAAATCTTTCCAGTTTAAAATGAGCAATAGTGCCATATTTCTGAAGAAATATACCACTTAATGTTGTATTCTCCAGTAAAGATCCTCCTAATCACTTTTTTGTTGCAAAGTTTACTATGACAGCTGTTTGGCTGAATATATTTTCAAAAATGGGTGTTTATGTTCTTCCATAGCTATTTGAATTCTTTTTCTTCATGTGTTATATCTAAAACATGATTTTGGTTTTTAATAATATTTGGAATGGGATTAATTATTTATCAGGACCATTCTGTTTAATTGCTACAATTCAATTCATCTTCTGTAGGGTGTGTACGTCTTCCACCTTCAGTCTTTCACTGACTGCAGTTTTATTTGCTGCACCTTTTTCACCTTATCTTGATTACTCTGTGACAGCTCCTTTTGAAACACCAAGCAGAAAAGATGAAGTGTTTTCAAAGATTTTGAGGCCATCACAGTTCTTCAGCCTACCAACCTGCGTGAGGCAGATCAGAGACATTTACACAGACTACCTCAATTTTGAGTTAGAGTCTGCAGTTCAGTCGCTTGTGGTTGAGCTAGAACATATCTTCTACGAAGTTTTCCAGTTTAAAGACTTCTAGTGACAAAAATTATCCCATATCCCATGTGTAGTATCCAAATGTTAAACTATTCTAACAGTTAAGTTATGTGCAATGCTAAAAATTTACACCTCAGTTCTGATACAACTTTTTCAGCTTCAGTTTATAGACAGGCTTGTATCTTTTACGCTTGTATCTTTTAATCTTGTGATTAAAAGGACTTCTAGAATTTGGTATCTTCTCTGACTTCTTTAATGGGCTCATATTCAGACTGAAATTAGTGGCATATAACTGCAATAGTATTTTTCAAAAGATTATTTGAGTGCTCACTGGATGAAGGCAGTTAGCGAAAATACAACTGGGAGTTATATATACATATATATGTATATAACCCACGTGTGTGTGTGTGTGTGTGTGTGTACGTATATATGCTATAGGTATGGAGAGGGGGCTAGGTGCCCAAATGGGAATTTCTGTAGGGAATCTCTCATAACAACACAGTTGTTTAAAGGCAAATCAGTCCAGGGCATGACTAAATTACTAATTGCTTCCTTCCTCTTCATCTTCTTGTGGGCACCATGCTTTCAAGTCTCAGATAGATAAGGTGAATACACCAGGTGTTTCTTGTAAACACAGTGGGAAAATCAAGGTAGCAGAACTACAGGCTGCAATGGTAGAGGCAGGGAGGGAAATTATGAAGCACCTCATGAAAAGTTGTCTTTTTATTTTCTTTAGTAGCTTGGCAACATGTAATTCTCTAGTCTCCTGAACCCTGTCATCTAAATTATGTTAGGATTCAAGCAGCTAGCTGACTGCAAACAGGAGAGATTAGTCATCCTCAGATCCCCAACAATACCATTTTGGAGAGAGAGAGAATGGTTCCTGTACATCCCCGCACTGTTTACACTGGGGTAGCAACAGGGAAGAACATAGGAAAGTCAGATATGAGTGGCACCTCAGAAAAAAATTGAAAATGTTTGTCAACAGTGTGACCTACTATGTAATAATTCATGAGTGGTGCTCAGCACTGTTTCACAGATGCCCTACAGTAGGATGAACTGGAGCATCACGGTCTAGTTAGTGGAAGACAGTCTGTTGTTCTGTTTGAGCTGAATTCCCACTTCACCATGGTGACCAAGGGAGCTATATCTGATCTGCTATTCTGGTAAGGTCCTCCATCATTTTTCTGTCTTCTCATTGCAAGCCTCTTCATAAGAGATTTCCAAGAAACCTCAATCACTATACCTGACAGAGCTAGACTTCTTTCCAGCAAATGAAAACAAGAACGCAATGCTGTCTTTGTGAAAATATGTTCTCTTCTGGAAGGTTTCCAAAGGGCAGACTACCCCAACAAACCCCCTCAAGGACAGAAAGCCTAACAGTAGCTGACCCAAGGTTGTGTTTTCAATTTGTGTATATTAACAGGAAAATAGAGTATGCTAATGGGATGGGCAAAGGTGTGGCCTTTCAGTACTTGAAGAAGGCTAAGAAGAAAGATGGGGACATCCCTGGAAACTTTCAGTGAAAGACTGGATGGGGCTTTGAGCAATCTTCTCTAGAGGGAATTGGACTATATGACCTTTAAAGGTCCCTTCCAACCCAAACCATTCTATGATTCCATGATTCTTTAGTGCTGCTTCATTATGCATTTAAGCACTGACATCACAAATCCAGACCAGATAATTTTGAAGTTGCCACCTCCAACACTAAGAGAGCAAGTTGGAGTGATGTTACCTTTAGCTAAGATAACCTGTCCTCAGGGATGCCATAAGAATCATGTGAGTTCTATGCTATTGTTCCTGCTGCTGTGTTTTGTCTGGGCAGCCCAAACTCTCATAAACAGGAAACTGGAGACTTTGGATGATTTCTCTGCTTGAATATAGATTGGTGCAAGTATTTGAGATTGCTGGCCTTGTTACAAAAAGAACTCATTTATGTGAATATTAAGAAGCAATTCAATTGTTGTGACTACTTAAGGAAATGCATGGACTTTTATATAGATTAATGAGTGTGTTTTTAGGACACAGGTCTTGCTCCAGGAGCTACAGATATCAATCTAATACTCAGTTGTTTGCCTGCTAGTAGTCATGTTTGTTTCCTGAAACTCTTCTCCCATAAATATCAAATAAAACTATAGTTTGTGCAATAGTCCAAGAGATGTCATTTGACCCAGACCGTATTTGTTTCCATGAGACATCTTTACAGCACTCTGGGGAAAAAACAGAGCTTCAAAACCAGAACATCTACCCTCAGACAAATATGCTGAACTGTGGAGCCTTATTTCCTGACTTCCAGGTATTTCTTTTGGAGTAGACAAAGTAACACTTGTACATCATTCCGAGTCACTCCTTGTGCATACATGCACATTAAATGCATTTTCTCCTGCACTGACAGGATATTGCCAAACAATTTAGTTTAGATAAGAGATAGCTCTTCAGAATAATTTTTCACACACACATTTTAGTGCACTGAAAGCTGAATTCTGATTTACAACCTTTTTGGAATTTGTTTTTCACCGAGGTTTATGCCAAAGATGTTTTATTCATATAAAACAAATGTCTGACATTTGTTTCATTAAGATATTAAATTTGCACTCCATTTGCTCTCACTGAAGACACCAGTCATGTAAAGGATTGCCAGGCCAGGCTCTGGCATGGGCACAACTAAGGGACTTGGAAAATGGCATGTGAGCTCATCTTTTGCAGCTCTGACTAGGCAAGCCCTGTTCAGAGCCCTGATTCAGTGGCAATCAAATAAACCAGAAAAGCACCCGACCCCACCCTTTGCAGCTGGAGCATTGTCTGAATGTGATAAGAGATCATTAATTTTCAATTTGACCTCAGCCTATAATGTTCAAGTGTCCTCTTTGTTCTCATACTGATGTTACAAGCAAGGTCTGAGTCAAGGGAACTGGAAAGGAAATATTAAAATAGGCCTTAAAAAGCTCTTTAGTCTTGTGATCTTGCTCCTCCTAAGTTAACTGCACACCTTATCCACCAGACCATCACGGCTCCATGTCCTCTTGATTACTGCTTCTTTCCCAGAACAAACAACACTGCTCAACTAAGGTGACCAGTTGTGCAGTGGTAATAATGAATATTGAAACATCAAAGCAAAAACATGTTGTGAACAAAGCGGCAAGGCAAAGTTTATTTATATCAAATGTCTGCATGTAACATTTGTAACAATTTACAGGCAGAATAAAAGCTGAAATTCACTGATTAAAGTGTTCACTGTGAATAGCTCGTACAGCTCTGTATTCAAAGACATAGTTGAAGAAATTGTTATTACAATACACTACAAAAAGAGCTATTGTGAACCTATGGGCACATCAACAGCTGTCTATGGAAAATTATTATTATTATTATAGAATAGAAAATGCCCTATTTTTAACAGATAATCCTAGAATCTGGGTTGAATTAGAATGAATGAGAGCCCATCTTTCACATCCTTTCTCATTGAGGCACTTGGCGGGCTGAGACTTTACAGAATGTAATTTAGGATGTTTAAATTGCTGTTTGTTCCTGGTGGTTTCTCATTGTAACACCTCAAATGCTTCAGCAGAGGACCTATAGCTTCGGTCCTTCTGTAAATACATGACTACTTACTACAGTTCTTAGGTGCTTTAGGCTGCTCAGTTTGGGTTTATAGGGTTGGATGTAAGGGGTGTTTTAGGGTTAATGTGTTTTTTTTTCTCTGCTTTTAAGGAAATCCAGTTTTCCATCTATTAACTCATGTTTTGTACCGAAGTGAAATACATAAATCTTCAGATTTGTCTCCCTTTGACAGAATTAACAGGAATGGATAGCACCAGAATTGGGACCAGCCCCTGTTAAAGGCTTCATTTTCTCTTCTTTGTGGATGCTATGGAGGGAGAAATCCTTTTGGAGGTTTCGTCCCATCAAATATGAGGAAAAGATACATATAATACCTTGACTGTATCTTCAAAAACCTTCATGACAGCCTGAGTCCTGCTCAGAAGCCTGCGGGGCTGCATATGTCTGCAGCAGTCAAAGAACACCCTGTGCTCTGATGGAAGCTTGCTTCAGCTCAACCTGCACCTGAGCCAGTCAGAAAATCAAGGAATAGGGTGAATAGAAAAAGAACTATTTCACTACTGACTGCTGATGCTCTGCCCTTTGTGAAGCAGAAGATGACCTTGTTTCTTCTGGCTCCATTTTTCAGTGCACCTTCAAAAGGTGCATGAGCTTTCAAAAGGTCTTTCTGCATAACAGAAAGGAAAGGAAGGTTGCAACACAAGAACAAAGAGGGGTCTCCATGCAGGAAGTAAATCTCTCAACTTCCTGAGATTGTTCACACATCCCCCCTCTATATGGTGCTTCCAGGGTTACCCTCCATAGCCTCACATTTCTACTGCATGTTGAGGAGGAATGTGGGGGATCCACACAGTCAGTCAAGTCAGCGAAGACCTTGGGCATGAAGGAAAGAAAAACCTGAAAAGTGGTGGCATACTGGCTGCTTGCCAAAATACATTAAAAGAAAAAAAAAGAAAAATCCTGTAAACTTGCAAATTAGAGGACCTCAAAATTTCCTTTCCTTCAAATATGCAGACTTTAGGTTTCATATGCTAAGTTACTGACCTCAAGAGACATTTTCCCTATAGACCTGAACTATTTTATGGAAGTTTAAGGGCATTGGAAAGGTAAGAATTATAGCTAAACTTGTTAATGAGATGTTTGGTGACTTCCAATCAGAGTCAAGCACAGAAACTAATGAAAAAATGTTGAGTTTTTTTGATGCTGCCTATTAGATTTGTAAGTATATGCACCCTTTCTGGAAATAAAAGTAAAAAAAAAAAAAAAAATTGACTCTGGATTTCACTAAATTTCAGCTTCTTGATGATATATGTTCAGACAACTAGGGAAAATAAGCAGTATTACCTAGGTTCCAGCACATTATGTGACCTATGTGAACAGTTAAGGCATGTCAGGCAGAAACTGAGACCTGATAACATTTTATAAACACCCAGATGGAGGAGGGGGAGGGCAGAAGTGGGGAAATCCTGTGAAATACTTTCACAGACAAATGGTAACTTCGAGCAAATTTTTTGCTGGTCAGTGGGCAATGCTGAAACTTGAACCCAGCACTGAATTCAAGAATTTTTGGACTTCTCAGCTCCGGTATTAATCTGCAGCAGAGGGTCAGCGAGCAGGTCCCTCTGTGCTGGAGTGATTCTCACTGAGCTGATGGATGTAACTGCAAATACTATGAAGAGTTTTTCCAGATCTGCACTTTGAAATGCAACTGTTAATATTCTTTTATTGCTTTGTTTTCTTGTCCAAATTTTAGTTGCCTGAATGACATATTAATTAACCAAATTCAGAATGGGTTAATTTAACAACTGGAAGGTTTATATTTAGCATTGCTCAGTAGTACTACCCAAATGTCAGCTCTTAGTATGAAAAATTCCTCTGAACTAGTAAACCAGAGAATAATAACGATACTATAATTTTCTTTCACTAAAATAAGCAATATTTTCTTAGTTAATTGTTTACACGTCTTACTCCTGTCACTTCTTTCCTTGCATTCTTATTTTTCTTGTTTTCCTTTATTCACATTTCATCTCTTGAACTCCTTATCTCTCTAATCCCTTATCCTTTATGTTCCTGTTTATCTCTCATTCCACCATTTTATTCCCTGTTTCCTAAGCCTATCTCTCTTCCCATGCTAGGCTCCCCAGGCTTTAAATACCCTCTCAACCCTTTTTCCCTTTCCCCCAGTTCTTTACCTTTCTCTTCTCTTTCATTTTTCCTTCCAGCAATCTCTGCAGAACAATACTGGAAGTAGAGCTGGCAAGCTGACAAAAAAGAACAGTTGGAAAGAAAAGTTTAGTCAAAGACAGGCACATTTCTTTTAAAAGAAAAAAAAAAAATCTATAGGAAGGTGTTGCCAAATCATCTGCTTTTTCAGATGTAAAACTTTTAGCAAGGCTCTCTGCAGTGCTGATGTGAGGGAAGCAGCAGGAAACACTATCAGGTTGCCAGATGACTTGAGGACGGTGAGGTGGGATTCTTGTGTGCACGTGATAGCAGTAATTCAGGATATTATTCCTCATGTAAAAATAGCTACGCAAAATTAACACAAAGGCTTTGGTATGAAAAGATAAAAGCCAGGAAACTCAGGGGCTGTGCAGCTCTTTTTATCTTGTTTCATTTTGGTTAGGGGATTGCGGGAAAACAGCAGAAAAGATAGAGTGTTTACATTAAGGCATCTGGGCCAAGGTATAGTCACAACAAAAAAATATTGTATTGCTGCTTGTCAAATGGTTGGGAAGAAGACTTGAGTGTAAAGGAGATGATTTTAGGCTGGGGATGCATGGACAGAAATGGGAAACATGAAAGATAAACCTGGAGCTTTTCACACAGCAGCAATCACCTACAAATGAGCAGGCTGGATGTTGGCTGGTGGGTCTATGAACAAGAGAAAATTTCAACTGCGATTTGCACAGGAGTATGTCTGTTACTGGGGGGTAGAGCAAACCACTGCAGGCTTTTAATTTTGTAGTGTCAGCTTTCTAAAAGCTTAAGGAAACATTCTTTCCATGTTCAACTGACTGAAGCTGGAGTGGCTTCAGTTGGCAAATATCTATTAGATTGCATTGATTTATTCTGGATTTTAATTTCGCTCCTGGAAGCAAAATGGTGATGTGAAGAGAGGTGTAATTAGGATTTTATTCCCATCCCCACTACCCGAGCCAATGACCCTAAGCCTTCACTTGCATTCCTAATAGGATAAACCTTCTTTTGTAAGAATTCTTTAGCACCTGTAGGTTATGTGTTCAATTAGCATCTATATCCTGAACCAAGCTTTGAGAAAAGTATCAACCAAATGGCTAATTAGGTCAAATTTGGGGTGTATCAAACCTGACAGTGTCTGCTTTACATCACTGTGGATTTACATAATGGAACTTAACGGCACTGAAGAGTCTGTTGTGTCAAGTCTGATGACTCTATGGAAGATTTTTTCCATAATTTTCTTTAAAACATAAAATATTCACTCAGATGAATATCTGCTCCATAACTTTTCCATCTGTTCTGAATAATGCAGGGCCTATCACCACTCATTACCTGGGCTACTAGCACAGTAGTATTTCAATCAGTTATCTTATTTTTCAGAACTCAGTAATCAACGTCAGCAACCAATTGTTAAACAAATTTCCTTTTGAAGACCAAAGCTATTTTTCAGCTAAACCAGAACTGTTTTTTCAACTACAAAAGCTTGGAGGAGATGACAAAATCTGTGAGGACTAAAGGTAAATGTCTCTGGTCATCTTTACCAGAGATACTACTTATCAGTGAGCAATAAAAACACCCCAAACAAACAAACCAACAAAATCTTAGAGTTAATAAAGTTTTATATTCTTACTGTGGCTTCCTCTGTCTTCTACCAGCCCATCCTGTACATCAAAGGTCACAAAGAACACAATGAGTCACTATCAAAACCCAAAGAATGCTTTGTGAACAATTACTATACATAAATTGCAGCCTGGTATTTCATTTCTGTGCCAACTCACAGTAATACAGCCCATTTCCTCTTAATTTTTTTCCCTGCAGCTTTTCTCCATAATAGCAAACAGCTTTGTTAATTTGCTCACAGAGGTTTTTTTTTTGTTTTTTGTTTTTTGTGTACTTATACCTTTGCGTTTTTGAGTAGAGGGTAGCAGTGGTATGAAGGCTTTTGCTACAGCTCTTTAGGCTACATTTCTTTGGTATCAGAGACCACAACAACTCTGTAATGCTGCCAGCCTTTGTAGCCAAAAATATCATTAGGAATACTGAAAGGGTCCTCTCTGAAACCCAGAATCAAAAAGTCCCCCAGGGAGGAATCAGCTGTACATTAGCTCACACCTAGCAGAGCGACTGAGTATCATGCAGCTGTGAAACCTCTACTGATCCACCAATACATGCCACTGCAGAGAGCACTGGCCTCAGGTTCTCTTCATCAGTTCAGAGGCAAGCATGGTACCTTATATGCTTTTAATACTATGCATGTGGGATGAAACAGGCCTTCTATTTGGAGTCCAAAGTATCTTAGTGATTGTCAGCCTTGGCACTTCATATTGCAATTTCCAGCTTTCCCACCTCTGGCAACACCTTGTGTCAACGACTCTTGCTGAGTCCTCTGACAGACAAGCAGAGATATTCATTTGTTTGTGTAGTTTAATACCTGAGAAATAAAAAATCTTTACAAATTTTGCTGAATAAATATCATGAAGACAAATAAAGAGTTGTTTTTCAGAAGGTATAATTTCTGTGTGCGCATGTGTTCATATGCAGTTAAGTAAAGAATGCAAACCTAGATTTATATTGTCATTG
This sequence comes from Pezoporus wallicus, assembly GCF_028554395.1. Lineage (NCBI taxonomy): Eukaryota > Metazoa > Chordata > Aves > Psittaciformes > Psittacidae > Pezoporus > Pezoporus wallicus. The sequence goes on along the minus strand of NW_026636431.1, from coordinate 831,716 downwards.
TGTTATTACCTACACACTCAAATTCCACATACTGGTCAGTTTTTAAGTAGTTTTCTGGTTAATATTGTTTTTAACAAGCAATATTATAGACTAGAAAATAGTGATGACAAGTAGCAACAACTGGCATTCTCTCAACAATTCCACAATAAGAAATGAGGGAAGTAAGATAATATCAGCCAACTTCCTTCTGAAGAGGTTTGGTTAAATCAGAATTTTTCATTTTAGAAAATTACAAAGCAAAAATACTTCATACTACTATTCTACCTAGCATGGGAGGAAGATAGTAGGTATTTTTAATGTTCCTAAAATAATCACATCCTATTGTACCCAGTTCTAGTAAAAGGTATATTGAAGTAAAACACTTCTTTTTTTTTCCTCCTGCATTATGAGAACTGTTTAAAGACCCTTTGCTTCAGTTTATGATAAAAGAAGTAATCAAACATGTTTAAGGGATGTATGCTATGCGCTATCTGTCTGTTCACTGAAACAAAGGACACACAATCAGGTCCAGGGCTTTGATTTGTCTTCAGTAGTACTCAGATTAACTACTGACGTGAAGAGGACTCCAAGAAGGGTCAGTGACTGTCCTTACGTACAACACACTTAACGAGTTTGGAGCCTAAAAAATTTATTACTCCATTATTATTATTGTCGTTATCATTGACATTTATTATCATCATCGTTATTATTATTACCATCATCATTATTATTACCTCATATCTGGAGCATTCAAGGACAGGTTGGATGGAGCTTTGAGCAACCTGGAAGTGGAAGGTGTCCCTGCCTATGGCAGGGGGATTGGAACTAGGTGATCTTTAAGGTCACTTCCAACCCAAACCATTCTATGGTTCTATGATTCTATGATTATTAACCCATGTGTAAACTTGCATGCATTTACCCATGCATTTTCCAGTTTTCAATTTGTAAAAAGGAGATGTTAGCACTTACATATCTTTGGGGACTAAGATCTAATCCTGGAGAGGCTCCAGGCTTGCAGTCTATACTCATAAAATGCACCACTACAGTAAATGTGAACAGGCATAAGTACCAATAGGCATAATGTCCTTGCAAGATTTGGATATACTTTTAAAATGCTATTCTGGGGGAACAATACTATCATGTAAATCTCAAACATTATTCATTATTAATAAAAATTAAGTGTATTCAGCATCCTTGAGTGAAAGCTGCTATACAAGGATAATTCATAAATCTTTTCAGAGCCAAGTTTCAACAAAGCATTTGTAGTTTTTGTACATTCTTGGTTGATTAATTCTGCAAACTTGCAGAATATGTATAAACATTTAATCTTAATTTTGCACATGCTTATACCTAGTTGCAAATTACAAATTGCATAAGCACTGTAGAATTTGCATATATCGAAACAGAAGAGTCACTTTTGCAGAAAGACTTTTAAAAATATGACCTCTTCTAAGTTTTACTAGTAAAATATAGAAAACTTGCTATTACTTATGATGTAGAGCAGAAACAGCAACAAAAGTGCTTGCTTGTGATTGAGAAAACAATACAATCTTTGGTCCTTCCATTCAAAGAAAATAATTCTGTCTTGTTTTTTGCTTTTGTTTTTTTCATATTCCTTCTTCTCTCACACTAACTGAATGTGGGTGGGAAACAGCAGAAAGCGAAAGGGTCATGTTTGCTCCTCAAAATTTGAAGATGGTGTGTTTTTTCCTTTGCCACAGATGCTCCGTGCTCATCAGTTGCCGTGTACTTCTGAGAGAGAAAAGAGACAGGGAAATTGCCAATAACATTGGTAACCTTAAGTGTAGGCATGCATAAAAATTTGCTGAAAATTGGGTTGTGGTACATGTTCTTATTTTAGATTTGCCCTTGTTAACGTCTTTTTAATAAACAGGTGCATACACTTCCCCAAGCTGTCACTGTTGTTTACCCAGTCTGCACTCTTTATAAATCTACTAATGAAATACACCCAATCATCTTAAGGATCTGTGCTTAATAAACTGGAGTCTTAAAGTTTTCAGGAAAATATTTTCCAGTAACGTAGCTCTGCTGGATACAAGCTTTATAAGGTTTGCTTTCAAAAATTAATAAAAATGTGACATGATTTCAATTCTAAGTTCAGCACAATGTAATAGAGCGTTTCGTATGTGCTTGACACTAAGATTAACAAGGAAGTGGGATGGAGAGAGGGAAAGTGAAATGAAAAGGTGCAAGAAACATTGAAAATGCATTTCTAGTGGAGATTGAACAAACAGGGTGCCTCCACTGAGTGCCCAGACCACTGTTGTGTAGACTCAGGCTTACTTTCACTAGCTCAGCATCAGCCACCCCCAAAGTTTCATTCCTTTCTCCACCTCTCAACCTGGAGCAGAAGAGCCCATCACAAGACAGGGGAGACACTATTTTTGATGCTTACCAAGTGGCAAAAGATTTTCAACAAAAATATCCCATTTCCTTGGCAAGTGCTTCACTTATTAGTCTGCCAAGCAACATATACCCTTGCTCACTCAGAGAAAGATATCCTTGGAAAAGGAATTTACAGGGTGAATGTCAAAGGCATAGAGAAGCTTCCTCTCGATGCTGTAGTCTTTCATCGCAACTGCAGCCTCACAGGTCAATTGAAGAGTCACCCCAACTGTTTGACTGTGCCACTCCCTCAAGATTGCACATATGGACACAGTTGTGTTGATGCAACGAGTATATAGACTTTATTTGGGAATTTCACATTTGCAAAGATCATAAACTCTCCTCAGGCATTCCCTAGCTCTAAATAAATATCTTACTTTCATTCATCCCAGCATAAGAAGGACGTTGACCTTTTGGAGTAAGTCCAGAGAAAGCCACGAAGATGCTCCAAGGGCTGGAGCACCTGTCCTATGGAAACAGGATGAGAGAGCTGGGCTTTGTCCAGCCTGGGGAAGAGAAGGCTATAGGGAGACCTTAAAGCAGCTTCCAGTGCCTAAATGGACCCACATTAATGCTAGAGAGAGGCTTTATACAAGGGCATACAGGGATAGGACAGGGGATAGGGAATGGTTTTCAACTGAAAGAGGGAAGATTTTGATTAGATAATTAGGAAGAAGTTGTGTGAGGGTGGTGAGGCTCTGGCACATGTTGTCCAGAGAAGTTGTGGCTGCCCCACTCCTGGAAGTGCTCAAAGTCAGGCTTTGAGCAACCTGGTCTAGTGGAAGGTGTCCAACTCAAACTATTCTATGATTGTATCATTCTGGATCCCATTAAGGAGACCAAACACTTACTGCTTCAGTGTAAGTCTCAACTTTTAAAGAGACCGAATTTACTGGGTCCCTCCCATGGTTCTTTGAGAGCAGTAGCTCTAAAGAAACTAACAGTTACAGTCAATGTATCAGAGAAAGTAATTACTTTGCTATTGAAATATGTAAATAGGTTGAAAGTATATTATTAACTGTAGTTTCATCTCATGAGCTTTTAAACTGCATCGCTGGAGTTCAATATTGTTTGATTGTATATGGCAAACAGCAATTGCTGAAATTTCTTGTAAGTAACACCACAGGAGGAGTTTCTGCATTTAATTCTGCACCGAAGGTATCAGTTCAATACCCCTGGAGAACGTGATCTGTAATATCTCCAAAGAAGTTAGGAGAATGAAAGTATCAAAATACTCTTTCCCTGCCTCATTGAAGTTACTGCTGTACTTCAGGGTTGGATGGGTAATTCCAAACTTCTGTTTTTCACCTTTCCATAGATATCACCGGTAGGGTAACCATGGAGAAATGTTTTCAATGCAGAAAACTCTTATGTATTTGACTGAAAAACCTGATATGTTAAACAAAAGCTACCTATGTTGCCATCAGAAAAGGTAAAATTAAGAGCTATACCAACTTGGTTTTCACTCAAATCTATGACCTACACAGAGAAATCAAATAACCACATACACACACCAAAGACTCTCCAGCTCTTCGCATGACTAGTCTGGATGTGGTTAAGAGCTCCACAGTGACACATTAGGTGAAGCACCTTTGAGCAGACTGTGCTGGTCTGAGTCATGGTGTTCCACAAGAAACTACAGTCATGGTGCAGACTTCACCACTAGCATTATTCTTTCTGGGAAAAAAGGCAAAATAAGAAAAACCTTTACAGCAGCATGATGGCATGCAGTACAGATAGACTGATTTGCCATGAAAAAAGTTAGAGGGTCTCATTAGGGGCAAAGTTATTAGGCCAAGCAAACAGTTAAACCCTGTCACACAGAGGTAACAGAGTTGCCAGCCTTGAACTTTAAAGGCACTCTCTGAGCTCCAGAGAAGTGACTCTTTCTTGCAGCTTCCTCAGTACCATCCGTCTGCCATAATGCTGTGGTCTTTTTCTTTCTTTAAATTCTGGGCTCCAACTAATTACTGGCAGGAAGTGCCTATTTTTATGCCATTAGTATGCAAATGAGTAAGAAGTAGAAAAATATTCTAAAGGAACTGTTACAATATCTGTCCACAGATTACTGGCCAATTAGAACATGGGATTAGGGCTGCGGGACCCCAGAAGAGTATGGCCAAAGTCTTTCTGCTTGGGTGCCTCAAGTGTAATTTCAATGGGAACTGTATATACATGGTCCTTTTCCTCAAAAAAAGGGAATAAAAAGTTCAAGACTAAACTGCCTGCTTACAAATGAGCACTTCTGCACTTGAAAAATGAATGCCTTCACTTCCTCCCCTCAATTTTTCTATCCATAAATTGGGGATAAAACATCCTGTTTTGTCTACGTCCCAGCACATGCCGGGGGCAAATTATTCAGCTGGACTGAAGGTCTCCTCATCTCTCACCCTGCCTGATGATGTCTGGAAGACAAACACTTAGATTTATACAATTTTTTATAATGTGAGTGATAAATATTTAAAGATTTTCAAGTCTTACCACTTCCACCTAGGTAAAAACCAGGAAGAACTGCCTGCCTTGTGACATTTGGGCATTTCCATAGCTTGATAGTGTCTGGAATTTAGAAGTCCAGGAGAGTGGAAAGCTTTTGGAAAACAACTTTACTGGGCATTTTGAACATAGAAAATTGTGAAACAAACTGCTGCATTATCCTAAGGGTATTTCTCATGCAAATCAACCTTCTCGTCACTCTTTCATAATCACTGAATAGCCAGAGTAGGAAAAAACACATAATTCCTCAAGTTACTGGTCTTGATGCTTCTAACAGCTGTACTCTTCGGAAATTTTGCTTCATCACTCCATTAGAAATTACTCATTATGACTTCCTATGAAAAACAGAACAGTTTACATCTACATACCAAAGATAACACCATGCTAAATTGAGTCACCTTAACAAACATTGCTCCTCTAAAAAGTTTCGCTAGAGAGGTTCTTTATTCACTGAGGCAGCAGAGGGTTCACAAACCAGGCTGTAATAGTCACACCTGTTTGGCCTTTCCCTGGAGTTCCACCACCTGAAAAGGCTTGATTTATCAGGGGAAAAAAAGCTCACACACCTCCTACTCATATAGAACTGATAACAGCCTTGATTTTCCCCTCCTTTCACCTGCCTTTTTCAGAAGAGCATCTTTTCTTTTTCCTTAGTCCACCTGGTGCATAGAATTATTCCTCCTACCCATTCCTTCTCCCAACACTCCTTTGAACGGCCTCAATGCTTGTCATGCAGGTGTCACAGCATCACTACAAATGGTTTGTTTTCCTTTCCACCGCTCTGCTCCACTTAGTTTTCCTTTTCATTCCCCAGCCCAGCAGCTGAGCTCCGGCCGGCGGGGAGGTCCATCCGTGCTCGGCCACTGCCGAGGAGCTGCCGCCACGGACCAAGGTCGCCGGGCGGGCCCGAGCACCTCTCCCTGCGGGCGGCACCCGGCTCGGGGGTGAGCGGCACGCAGCGGGGCCCGGCCCGGGGCGGCGGAAGGAGGGGGCCCGGCTGGCGGCGGGGGGAGGCTGGCTCTGCGGCGCGCCGAGGAGAGGGAGGGGCCGGGACGCCGGCGCGTCGGTGCCGACGGTCTCCAGGCGGGAGCGAGGAGGAGGTGAGCTCCCTCTGGGTGGGGTAAGGAGCAGGGCCGCCCGCGCCAGGCAAGAGGGAGGGAAGGGGTCAGCGCGGAGCGGCGGGGCGGGCGTTCGGCCCGGGGCTGGGCGAGGAGGAAGGGGAGAGGGCCAGAGGCGGCCGGCGGTCCGCGGGAGGAGCGGAGGGGGGGCTCAGCCCTCCGGGCCCCGCTCCGCTCGGCGCGGGGGGGAAGGCGAGGGGAGTAGACTCGCCGCCGCCGGACGCGGCGATGGGCGCTCTGCCTGACGTGGCTCCCCGGCACCTGCGGCGCGGGAGGCGCTGTCGGGGACAGCCGTCACCCCAGCCTTCCCTAAAATGGCCCCGCGGCCCCGCGGCCTTGGCGGTGGCCTCCGAAGGCGGGGAGCCGCGCGGGCCTGCGAGGCGCCCCGCGGAAGGGGGTCATTCCTTGGGGAGTAACCGCGGTGGGGAGCGGCAGCTGCCGGCATTGGTGCCGCCTCCCCGGCGGTCCAAACACGGCAACCGCGCTTCGGCCCCTCGGGGCCACTGCCGGGGCCGGGAGGGCCGGGCAAGGCCTGTCAGCACCCTCCGGCCTCTTCCCCTAGCGTCTTCCCGGGTAGCCTCTAGAAAGACGCGGGGCAGCAGCGCTAGGCGCAGCCGGGGAACGGAGTGTGGCCTGGCGGGGCCCGTCTCCCCTGGGATCGGCGCCTGCCAGGTGGCTACGGAGGAGTCGCCGTTGGGACGTGCCATGCCGGCCAGGCTTCAGTCGGGCATGGCCCTGCCGCAGCCTCCCGAGTACCTGAGTGTTTAAAATGAGTGTGTGTGATTCTCTAAATACGCTCTTGCTGTTTTTAAATGCAAACTGTGCGAGGCAGGGACTGCTTTTCCGAAGCAGTTACGAAGTGAATTGCAAAATCTGAATCCAGTCGCATTCGAAGTGCCACTGTGGCACAATTGAAACGGTAATATGTATAAATAGTTATGCTGATAGAACTGTCAAGAAAATTGTGACCTTTGTGGTGGCATAGTGCCATGCTTTACAGAACACGGAAAACAAAAACATAAGACCCCCTCATTTTTGCAAAATACATAGATTAGGGGATTTTGTTATTATTTTAACCTAAAAATATCCTGTGACATAACACTTCATAACAGAGGAGCTGCTTAAATATACTTTGCAAAAGAATCCTAACTTTAGGAAAGTGTGTCTCGGGTGAATGACACTTGGCATGTCTGCACAAATCTTTTAACACATGGCTGTGATGACTGGAGTAGCAGACTGGAGGAAAGAAACCATTGGAGGTGCAAATGCATGCATTTTTTTTAAGAAGCGGGGGAAAGAGTCTGACGCTTACTTTATGGTAGGATTTTCTGGTTGACAAGTGGGTGTGCATTACCATGGATCAGAGTTTAGACCAATAGTCAGGTAAAGATGAGTAGTGATTTCAGTGTGGCTTATAACAATGGTTTGGTGTAACTAAATAATTATTATATTGGACTCTGTTAACCTGGGTAACCTAAATCTTAACCATGACAGAGTTTTAATATAAAGAGCCTCTGTACAAAGTACAATATTGAATTTTAATTGGAGTTTTCAAGACGTAATGTAGAGTGTATTGTTTATTTTTTTTTTCCTTATTAGAAGTCCAGTCATAGTAGAATTCATTGGAAGAATACTTTCTGACATAAATTTAAATGCTCTGAATCCAAATTTCATAAATCCATTAAGGGAAGAATTTTTTAAAATAGTGTGTTTTTTTTTGTTGTTGTTTTTTGCTGTTTTTTTTTTTTTTAATCTATATGCCCACCGCATATAAAGAGGTAAGCATTATTCTCAATATTGCAGTATCTTGGTATTTACAAACTTTGTGAGCAATTTCCCAATATTGTAACTGGCTGGCCATTCAACAGTGATGGCAGAACCTGAGAAACAAACCCACTGTCCAGCTTAAGGCATTGATACTTTACAAATACAGCACAAAGTTCCTCTGTCCACTGATAAAACACAGTTTGAATTCTCATGCAGTAGTATCGTTACAACTACTGTCAGTTACTGTGCTGGGAGTAGTTCAGTAAAACTGTGAAGCCAAGAACAGCACATAGCGGACTGGTCTTTTTTAGCCTGAATGAGGAAGGGTGTTTGGCATGAGGCACTGATATGATACCAGCAAACATGTCCTGAATTTCAGTCTTTCGGGATTTGCCATGAGTTAACGCACCTCTTAGTCCTTGTTGATCTCCCTCCTGTGTAAGGTTCGGTGCCATACGCGACTAGTATTGTTGCAAAAGTCATGCTCATAGCCTGTGTTACAGCTGAAACGTGTCACTTTTGCTGCTAAGTCACTTAGGCCCTAATGTAAAAGTTATACAACTTCCTTAATGTTGTTTTAAAACTAAAATATAGACATATTTTAAAGACCTGTTTGGCTGGGGGCCTGTTTTAGAGTGGCCAGTAAAAGTAATAAACTATCCTCAAAGATTTCTGCTCAATAAAATTTGAGAATATGAAAACAAAAGGTTCCTGCTTTAGCTTTTTAAGTAGTGTTTTCTAGGTCCTATGGTTGCGGCATTTGACACTGCATGTAGCTCAAAAAAGAGCTACATGCTTTGGGCATTTTAGGCCTCTGACCAAGTCCACGGCATTGACTTGTGTTATTTTCTGTTTTGATTAGAGCAGGGGAAGTTTACAGTCTCTGACCAGTATCCTGCGCTGGTGAAAATTTCTGGAGAGATGCTTTTATCGGCAAAACAGCACTTTACTGGTGTGCTTTATTTTGCTTGGAGTTCTTGGAGTAAACTTCTTGGACAAAACCTGAATGGCAGCTGTAAGATGTGATCACCATATCCTGACGTGGAGAAGGCCAGTAGTTTTAGAAGCATTTGCTGTAATTAAATTCCGTACTGTTTGTGTGACCGGCTGGAATCCAACTTAAAGAAATACTATATATATATAAATATACATACACTTACATATTTATACTGCATTTATGACTTCACAAAAATATGTTTACACAGTACAGTCCTATATTGTTCAGACTGGGAGAGCCATTGAGGGAAGGCGTTTCTCCTGCAGCAGTTGATGAGTAAATCCTTCATGTGAAATGTTCTCTTGTATTATCTGTTTTGGTTGCGAAAGGGGAAGTCTTGGCCAAAGACTTAAGATCTTACCTGGTTAAATAATTTGAATTAAAGAGCTGCTGTTTGTGTGTAAACTGGGTCCTAAAATACAGGTTCAGAGGAAACATATATAGCATATATTTTCCCGTGTAAACAGAATTGTATTCTGTTGTAAGGAAATACACTAAGAATCTATTTTAAGTTTCAAGTTTTAATTATGATCATATAAATAATGGGACTGCTCTATTTGAGGGCTTCTGTGTACTGCTGCTTGAGACATAAGCTGTTGTGTTGTGGGAGTAGTAACAAAACCAAAGCAAATTATTTGTTGAGCAGCTGAATGGGGTGAGTATCTCATTGTCTGGGACTAGCTGTATGAGAACATACTGAAATATACACACAAGGCTATTAGGAACCCATGTAGCAGCCATTTTGGAAATACCTTGGCTACCATGTTGTTTGTTGGTTTTGTTTTTTTTTCTTTCCATTTTTATGTGAGAAGCGATCTCCACCAAGTTTGTAAAGCAAGAAAATCATCTTGATCTTTGTTGGCAGAATTATTAACAAGGAGCTCCAGTGAGGCTGCTTTCCTCTGCCCGCAGCCATCAGTAAGTGGTGCAGTTAGCAGTGGTGAAGCGGTGCCTTAGTGCTGTAAGGACAAACATCCCAGTGTGAATTTCACTTCTGAATAGATACATATCAAAGTATGTCTTAAGCATACACCTTAGCTAGCCATATTGCTGCACATCAGATGTGAAAGAAAAAATAAATGTGTGAAGCACCAGGCAGAGTATGAAATCTAAATCTGAAAACCATGTCTCCAAACAGTCTGTTATCCTAAATTCTGGACCCCATGTATATATGGGAGCATACATATATGTTTTATTTTTGATCCACAGTATTTCCTGTAGGCAAGAAATCAAAGATCTTTTCAAGTTATAAATGACAGTAAGTAGGGAAGCCAGTACTTCAGATTGCTGGTATTTTGGGTATGAGTAGCTCTTTGATGTCCAAATGAGAGTGGGAGGAATGTCTAAAATGAACAATGAATTATGTAAAATTATTGATGAAATGCAGAACTTGGAGGAGAACAGGCAAGGCCAGGCACTAAGTCTGTTTGGTTTTTTTTTTCCCTGAATAATTACTTGTTAGGGTTAAGAAAAGAAAGAACACAAACAGTTGAGACAGATAAATCCTGAAGCAAGTTAGTGCTTATAAGCAACTTTGATTTAGATATTTGTGTGTGTATAGGTTTACATATAGTCAAACGTGCAAAATTTAATAAATGTGATTAGCAGGAGTTTTCTCATTGTCAGTTAATACGGAACTGGATTTAATATCTTCATACCTTAATTTTGCTGAATTGTAATTTTGCTGAATAGTTACTAAAAATTGTTGGAAGTAAAAAGTTAAATTGACAAAACCGAAAGAGATATTTAATCAGTTTTGCATCTGGAAACATCTTTCTTTATTTTGTCTGTCCAACAGTGCAACCAGTGTACCTTCACATGCTGTTTTTGAGTTTTGTTCCAAGTTTTTTTTTTTTTTTTTGTGCATTTCAGTGGCATGTTTGTGCAACAGGTTGTCTGTGTTTATGAACTCAATGTGCAGGTTTGATATTGCTATAGATACTGTGGGAATGTTTTCTTCTTAGAGGTACAACAGTGGTCCTTAAAAATGTTACTTTGGCCATGCCTCTGGCAACAGAAAATTTGTGATGGTTGTGCCCTTCATGAATAAAATACTCTCCAGAGTGTAAGATTTCTTTCATAGGCTTTATTAGAAGCTGTGGTTGAGGGGGGGGGGGAATGCATGCCACTTAACTTCATGCCCGAGTAGTTGGATTCAGATTTAATATGGTGCAGTCTTTTATTCCTTCAATGGGATGGAAGATTTACTGAATTGATGTTCCATGATGGGCATTACTCACTGTAGCAGAATTTAGTGACCAGCTGCGTTGGAATGGAGGATGAAGACCTCACTGTTGGCATTTGGTATTTTTTCTCAACCTGAAAAGGCAAAGAAAAGCTTCTCCTTTGGAGAACTGAGTTGTTTTTGTTTTTTTTTTTTTTGTTCATCCTCCTAGAGACTAATAAAATGTATGTAATAGAAGCAGAGCTGCGGTAAAGCCATTGTGTAGAAGAACTTCCTGAATGTCACAAAGCATTGTGTGTACATGCAAGAGTACATGTTTGGGAATGCTGAAAACTCAGAATGTGAGTGATTAGATAAAGCAGCGATGGTATGGGACTGTAGTGGCAGAACATTTGGAAATAAAAACAGTGGAGTAGCTCTGTTTCTGGGACCAGCTCTTGGAAAAATATCACCTTTTTCGTGTTCTTTTCCAATCACGTTGGTTTGAAGGAGGTGGGAAAGCCTCAAGAGTTAAGCGTTATAATGGAGCACTTGACAATGGAGATCTTGATTCTGTTTTCATAGTGGTTTATTTACCAGATGACACCTTTGTAAATAAAACAGGAATAAAGTCCATCTTGCATTGTGAAAATAAGGTGCTTTTTTAAGTATCTTGCCTGGTGCATGTAATTAAGCAAAGGCTTTCTCAGAAGCACCATCATTTCATAATTTAAATCTTGATTGAACTACAGATCCTCATTTCATCTGATCCTCAGTGTCATATTTCCTATATATCTGCTTTGATACTTATTTTACATACAAATTTTCCAGAAAACAGAAATTCAACAAGTAGTTGAACATATTGCATCTTAGGTATTCTGTTTCTTTTCAAGGTTTACGCAACGAATATGTTGTAAGATGACTTTGCAGAATAAGTAATCCAGTAGTTTTCAGTGGAATTCTGTGGTTTGTGATTTCCCAGGTGAAAATTTTGCCACTTACCTTGTCTGTCTGCTGGATTGCAGTTTAATGCAGTAAATTTCTGAGTATAACTTTGTGTGTGGTTTGAGATAAACTGAAGTTCTCCAGGTAAACAGTAACATCTTCTTGTTGGCTTCACAGAATAATTTCTTGTCCCAATCTTGCTTTAAGAAAACTTTAACAGAAAATATGCTTTTGTTATCATTAAGTCAGTTTTCTTTTTTCTTTTGATTTAAATGTAAAGACAGATTTATGAAAGTGACTGTAGAGATGGTGCTGGCCTATATATTATTTCCGGCAAGGCATAAAAAGTTGGTCGTTCTTGGGCCTAAAATCAGCAAGGCATGTGACACGAATGCTCCTCCATACCTGTCAGACCAGGGTCCTTAAGGACCACAGGACATTGCTAAAGCAGAAAACTACTTTGCGTGCTCCTCTTTATGAATGTTCCGTGATTAAGCTTTTAAAAGTCACAACCCCCAACATGCAACTGCAGTTTCATGGTAGCTGTGACATTATTTTACTATCCGTGCTGTGCATTTCATTCTGTAGTAAAATTGATATTATATAGGCCTTTTAAGTTGGTTGTCAGTGGAGAATAGGGAAGCTACACTTACAGCATCTGTATGCAATCTTAGCGACAAGTAGGACCCTCTGGAAAGCTGTTACTGTTGGGGCAGAACTAATCATTCCATGTGAAATTATGTAAGGAGAATTAGCTCTGACTCTACCTCATTTCCTTTCATACTGCTGTGAAAATAAGCTCAGAAACGTCAAACCTTCCCTCCTCATCTCTCTAAATACTTTATTAAACACTTCTTTTTATTAAGGCTTATTTATTGCAGGTGCTAGAAATGAAAATAACTAACTGTATTTCTAGGTACTAACAGGATGTGCATCCTTGCCCAATTTGGCAGTTTTGATTTCCTTCTCAGGACTGGATTCTTAGGATTGGTTGCTGTGCCTTCTCTGTACTTTTGACTTTATTTCCCCGGTGGATCATTCAGAGTACTTCATTTTTAAGGTAGCATGCTTGATGTGATAGAAGATTGTCAATCACAGACTGCCTTGGCTATTTAGAAAAAAGAGATATCAAAAGCCTGTGTGGAGCTCTAAGGAGCAGTCAGGTCACCTGCTGATTTGCCTGGCAGGAGTCTAAACTCGTACAGCCTTTAGATTTAGGAAAGAAAAGGCAGATCTCTGGAGGTCATTTGCTCTACAATAAGACCCTGTTATGTGCGCGGGCATACAGTGTTCATTGTAAAGCCAGATAGATGTGTACAGATGGTTTCTCACGTGTTCATCTTCTAGGTCTTAAAAACAATCAGTGATAATTTCTGTAACCCCTCCATAACCTAACTTATTTAAGTATCCCAAGAGGTAGCATGTTTCCTTAAATACTGTTTTATTATTTTCCTAACCCTTTGCAGTAGTGGGACATGATAGTCATTTTTGTAACTGCTGTTAACCTGTTTTGAAGCCTTAAAGCCTGTGCTCTCTTTTTTCACTATTTTTTTTGTTTGGTTGTTTTTTTTCGCTACTTAGCAAGGACATTTTCCTTTAACTTTCCCTGATTGCTTAGGTTTTCTTCTGAGCTTTTCTCTGTTTCCTACATCTGTGTATCGAGGCCTGAACATAATACACATTCTTAGTCAGTCAGTATCAGTGATGAATAGAGTATATATAACCATTTTTTGTGTATGATGCTTCTGTTAATAAATCTTTCACTTTTTGCAGTCAATTCAGTATTAATAGCCCAATTTCAGTTTTGCTGTTAATCCCTTCATCCTACTTTTTTAAATTCTGCTTCCCAGAATGCTTGCAGCCCTTCCCAGGTAACTACAAAATTTTGCAATTACATTGTTCATCATCCAAGTAATAAATGAAAACATTAATCCTACACTGAAAATGCTGTCTGCATTATTATCTGTGGGCCAAGAGGAAGAGGCTTATTATAGTTGGAGTCCTGCAACAGTACTTTGCTGCAGACCTGACCTTTGGAGATGAAGTCACAGAATGGCATGGTTGTGCTTTGACCCCTTCGTTACCTTTTGGGCTGTTTTCTCATTTTGGTTCCTTATGTTCATATCCGTCCTGTACTGGGGAGCCTGGAACTGGACAAATGAAGTCAGAGATCTTGTAACTACAGATGTTTAGAGAGCAAATCTTCAGTGAGATAAAACAAATTTGGAGAACTTTTGCATGGATCTGCACACCCAGGTTGATGTTGGTTTGGTTCCTGGGAGCGGTGTGTAAAAATCACCTGTAATTAATTGGATAAAGATATATGTTCACGCTTCCATTTCTGACTAAATTGAGGTGCATCCATGTACAAATGGTCATTTTTCATGGCTGCTAGATAACGCTTTAAGAAAAAAAAAATCTTTGATCAAACAGATACCAGTATTTGAAGTGTTATTTTGTGAACTGTGTAGACAATAGGAGAAAGGGAAGAAAGAGGGTATCTCTACTTCAAACCTTTTTCTTTCATGCTATTTGCTTGGAATGTAGTCTGAATTGTTTTTCTTTTATGTTAGTGTTTTAGTATACCTGGCATAATCAGAAACACTTTGTTTTATCTCCTGCACTGGCATTTCCAAAAATGAAGTGACCAAGAGAAGATGCTGGAGAGTCGGAAAGTTGCAAGGACTGTAGCTTACAGTTAAGGAAGATGTGATTGCAACATCTGTGCCTAGGAAAGCTTCAGTCTGATCCGCCTTCTGTCTTCAGGATTTCTGGGATTCCAGAAGCACAAGTGGTGCAGATAAGACATGTCCTTTGAGGTTTTAAAATGCTTCTGCTTGGATTGTAAGGCTCTTCCTTATTAGGCCTACAGGAAGCACATCTCCTGTAGTGCAGCCAAATTGGTATTATTAAATACTTCTCAAACTCTCCCGTGGTAACTCCGTGGTAACGTTATTTGGGTGGTTCCCTCTGTGTATTGACTAGCTGAGTATGCAGCCTCAAGGTGTAACTGTGCATGATAATTTCTGACTTGCAAGCTGTGATAAAATCCAAAGAAGAGTTCATAGAGGACTTTACACTTTTTTCCTTAAATTGGGCTCTTCAGTGCTAAAACTTGGAACGTCTAAGTTGGAATCTTCGTTAGAACACAATGAGGAATAATAGGAAGAAAACCCCCAAAGCCTGCATCAGAAAAAAATTGTTTTCTTTATTGATTCTCCCCCTTGCTAAGTATGTTATTGCAAAATGGATCTTTGCCTGTTCTCAGTGCAGCAGGTACGTTGGTTTCTGGGTAGGATAAAATTCTGCATATTCATTCCGGGGTTATTAAGAAAACCCTGCCCTTTTTCATCATCTTTGAGCAGCAGTTGTGTGTACTTTCTGATCTTGAGACTCTTCTGCATATGTTTGGGTTCCCTGCTTGCTGTGCTTTGCTTCTGCTGTTGTATCCTGCTCTTGGAAGCTGTGCCTGGTGAGATGTGCTTGCTTTTCTCTTACCTTTCAGGTAAACTCTGGTCTGCTGTGAAGCCTGTGGGAAGATGCAAGTCGATGGCCTTCCTTTGCTCCAGCTATAACCTTTTTGAAAGGACTTCACTTAATACAGTGCCCAGCGGACAAAGCAGGTATGCTCTGTGGGAGTGCAACACAAAATAGAAATTGAAAGATTTATTGCTGTAAGTTCAGGAATATGTTCTGCAAAAGAAAAAGTCTGTAAGTAATATATTAAAAGAGGAACTGGCTGAAACATGAAGACAACCTCTAAATGAGAAAAGCAGGTGTTTTGTATTATTTCCTTCATGTTTAGTTTTTATGTTGGTATCTTCATAACAATGCATGACAAATGAATATGCTTTACTCTCAGTGATAATTAAAATTCGATTACCTGAATATTTATGTTGTTCAGTACTTAGAAATATTTGGTGAGTTTTATACTTCACTGGAATCATAGAGTAATTTTGGAAGTCAAACAGTATATTTCATTGCAGACTATCCTAAAATAATTTCTTAATCATTTGGATGCATTAGCATTGCATTAAAAAGTGTAAACTTTGAAAATGTAGTTAGTAAATTCTGTGCAAGAAGTGAACTCTGTTCTGTTTTCTAGCATTAATTATGCAAGTTTGGAATTTCTCAGTTTCACTTAAAGGTGGGCTTTTTTATTTGTATGTAGCCATTGAAGTAAATCACCGGTACAACAAAACATTGTACTCAGAAATGAGGGATGCCTGGATTTGGCTCTTCTAACTGAGACAGTTTAATTCATCCATCATCAGGGATGATGTTTTTCAGCAACACGAAGTATTTTTAGCCAGAGTGCTTTCGCAAAGTTTCACATTTTTCTTCAAATAAAGCCTTGGTAGTGTTTTATATGACCTGACATTTGTCCATCTGTCCTGAAGCTCCCAATACTTTTCTATTCTTTCCAATGACCAAATGAGCTGATACACATTTTTTTCCAGCTTAATAATATGTAACTTGACTTAGAGAACCATTTCGCATGTCAGATTTTCCAAAGGTTTCTGGGAAATTATTTGTTGCTCTGGATAGCAAAGCTAAAAGTTATTAAAAAATGTGTTATCTGTTTTATTATGAAACTATAAGAAAAATATTGGCTTGGGAACTAACTAAATGCTTTCTGATAACCATAGCCTCAGGGAGGATACTTGAATCATTTGTAATAAAGGGATATCTTTGATATCTTCTGGTGAATTGACTAGTATTCTGTTTAGATCATAATTTATGGAAAACCTGGCTTGATACACAATGTTACATTATCAGATTGTTTGGATGTAAGAATTGCCTTTATGTATGGTTAGGATTTTCAGTGTTTATTTTTTTAATGTGCTCTATGAAATCAGAAAAAGGTGTTGATATTAAGACTCTACCTTTATCTCTTGCTTTCCGTTTTTTTAATGTGTGAAACTGATTTGATCAGTGCAGTTAGAGCTCGGAGTTGCGGGGTAGATTTGGCCTAATAAACCCCTTCAGGTATATAACAAGTGTTACTCAGAACTGAGAGCAAGCACCTTTCAAATACAATGTATTATTTTGCTTTGAGAAATAGCACTTTATTTTTTACTTTTTGGTAAACTGGTATGAAAACTTACATAGTTCTCCATGTGAATGGTAACTAAGCCTCTTATTTCTTGCCTTGAGGGGAGAAGTTTAGTGGTTATAGGATGAAGGCAGTGTGTAGTGATAAGTGCTTGAAAAATGTTGTGATGAGTTAATGATTTCTTAGGTTATTTTACAAAGAAGGTGTACAGAAACCATTTTAAATAGTGGGAAAACAAATTACAGAAATACTTGTTTATTTCTTCCTCATAGTTAAGCCCCCACCCCCATGTTGCAGCTCACACTGTCCTAGCTTTATTTTGCCAAGTTTTCATAGAATCATAGAATGGTTAGTGTTAGAAAGGACCTTAAGATCATCCAGTTCCAATCCCCCTGCCATGGGCAGGGACACCACACACTAAACCATGTCACCCAAGGCTCTGTCCAACCTGGCCTTGAACACCTCCAGGGGTGCAGCATTCACAACTTCCCTGGGTAACCAGTTCCAGTGCCTCACCACCCCTACAGTAAAGAACTTCCTCCTTACATCCAATCGAAATTTCCCCTGTTTAAGTTTTAACCCATTACCCATTGTGCTATCACTACAGTCCCTGATGAAGAGTCCCTCCCCAGAATCCTTACAGGTCTCCTTCAGATACTGGAAGGCTGCTATGAGGTCTCCATGCAGCCTTCTCTTCTCCAGGCTGAACAGCCCCAACTTTCTCAGCCTATCTTCATACAGGAGGTGCACCAGCCCCCTGCTTTGCACAAGTCCAGGTAGATGTCAGCTGCTTCGCCTCTACCTGTCAGTTCCACAGCCCCATCACAGAAGGCCACCAAATTGGTCAGGCAGGATTTCCCCTTAGTGAAGCCATGCTGGCAGTCACCAAGCACCTTGTTGTTTTTCATGTGCCTTAGCATGCCTTCCAGGAGAATCTGCTCCAAGATTTTGCCAGGCCCAGAGGTGAGACTGACTGCTCTGTAATTCCCTGGGTCATCTATTTTCCCCTTCTTGAAAATGGGGGTTATATTTGCCTTTTTCCAGTCATTGGGAGCTTCCCCTGACTGCCATGATTTTTCAAATATGATGGCCAGTGGCTTTGTGACTTCATTTGCCAGCTCCTTCAGGACCCACGGACAGATTTCATCAGGTCCCATGGACTTGTGCACATTCAGGTTCCTAAGATGGTCTTGAACCAGATCCTCTCCTACAGTGGGCCTAAGGTCTTCATTCTCACAGTCCCTGTATCTGCCTTCCAAGACTTAGGTGGTGTGGTCAGAGCATTTGCCAGTGAAGACTATGGCAAAGAAGTCATTAAGAACCTCAGTTTTCTTCAAATCCAGGGTAACCAGTTCTCCTGATAGCTTCAGGAGAGGGCCCACGTTGTCCCTAGTTTGTCTTTTATTTGCAATGTACCTATAGAATCCCTTCCTGTTGTCTTTCAGATCCCTAGCTGAGTTTAATTCTAACTGGGTCTTAATTAATTATTTAAATTAATAAGGTAATAAGGTAGAGACTTAGCCATCTCTAACTATGATTCCATGTTTAATGAAATTTCATTCTGTTTAATGAAAAAAAAAAAAAAAGAAGTGCCTGAGTTTAGACCAAACGCTGACTCAGGTCCGGAAACATGGGATCCTTCCCATTGACTTAAAATGGGTATGTGAGGCTTTTTTCTGATGGCTCATATAAATAAAAGTGAATGGGCATTAGATTACACATCCATCATTCTGATTATCACTTGAACTGCTCAGCATGTGTAACCTGGTAAGCATTTGCCAGTATTGTATTTAACTGTACAGATGCTATTAGAACACTATATTCTGAATTTTATTTAATTTATTGTGGTGGTCTAATGCTCTACAACTGGAAGAGTTTGAGGCAGAAAGATAAATGATCAGGAGCATGCACATTCTGCGTGGAGTATCAGTTTTTTTTAGCATCTGGAGGTCTAGTTACTCAGATACAAAGCATGCTTTTTACTGCAGTAAGAATATGTTGAAAATTATACTTTTAAGTCAATATAAACCTATTTACAGTATAATATATTAGATGTGTAAATGCTCTCTTGTGGAAAAAAGGGTTCTGCCCATCCGACTTCAGAGCTTAAGAAAATTTTCGGTTTCCAGCCTCTTAATTTTTTTGTACTCCACAGATTACAGAGCAATTAAATGTGTCCGACCTTGAACATTTGGTAATTTGATCATTCTCAGGGAGATGGTTTACAGTTTGGGTCTTGGATGTGGGGCTGGGATTTTGGCATGTGGACAAGTTTGGTTTTTTTAAAGGTTGAATGCTGTTAGAGCCTGTTGCCTCTGCTCACAAGACTTTCCCCCATTTTATAGCATCCAAATATGAGACAGAGGCATTGTCTTTAAGTGTTTTAAATAATTTTAAGATCCACTGAAGGGATATATTCGGTCAGATGAGCAGGGGTCACTCCTCAGAACTAAAAGACTTAGAGAAACGTGATGATTTGAAGTGTGGTCAGGGTTTTAGTAGAGCTACTACAGAAAACATGAAGCATCACAAAGAGGTTGAAAACGTCATGTATTTTTGTGGGCCAGCTCTCTTCCCTTTGCCTGTTGTAGCTCCTGAATGGTGAAAACATCCAAGAATACATGCATGTGGAGAGAATGTTTGGATTGCGGTATAAATGTAAATTTGTATGTGAGTTTGATTGGCAGGACAGTGATTCTGCCTGGTGTTATGACATTAATGTTACCTGCACTTGTGAGAGGAGCTGCAGGTCTCCCAGGGTCGCAAGTGAAGTACCCCACCTGAAAGACTGATGTTGGGATATACAGTCAAATATATCTCATTTTTTTTAATCAGTCTTTTACATATAAGTAGTCTTTTGAAGTCCTGGTAAGTATGATATTACTGTTTTCTTTTTCATTCCATTTGTGTTTTAAATGAGACCAGTCACTAGTTTTGTTAGTTTTTGTTAGTGGATTATCATGAATCTTACACATCCATTCCTTCTGCTTGCCATCCTCTGCTCTCCCTACTTTTGTGTTAGTCTGGGTTGTGGCTCTGCACTTGATTTAAAGTCAGTAAAAATCTCTATCAGAGCTTCTGTTAGTGTTGAAAGTCTGTAATCACTTAGGATATTTTTATGCCACATGAGCTTTGGAAAGCAGATCCTGAATGTGACTTTGATTTTTTGAGGGGGAAAAATCCACATATTTTCATTGTTAGTGGAAACTGTAGATGAGAACCTCAAAGAGGAACACTGAGGGGCAGCCTCCATAGGTTGTCCACAGTGTATTTGGTCAAAAAATAAAAAGTTTAAGGAATGTGACATGGTTCTTGATGCAGAAAAAAGCTTCTGTATGCCTAATACATTGGAAAACATTTGTTCAAGAGCACATCTTCCTTGTGCAAAATTTGCCCCTGTATTCTTATTAAGGTCAGTATCCACATAGGTTATCTCATACATACTGAATGTGATGCCCAAGGTTTTAGCTTGTAAATGAACCTGAAAGTTCATTTTTAGTTTTAGCTTGTAAATGAACTTGAAAGAATGTTCTGTTCGGTCATATTAGAACTACGTAAATTGTTTGCTTAGAAGCTTATGTATTCCTGCTCTTCCTGTAGTTGTCTTCAAACAAAAAGTAACAGTTGTGTCCTGCTTAACCAGTGAAGTTTGTGGAAATAATCCTTAGGTGTATACACACATTCACTGACTGATTCTCTTTTAAGTAAATTGGTATTAATTTTAAGATAAAAGTTTACTGTTCTGGATGTTTAGGCGGATTTTCCTGTTCTTTACTAAACCTCGGTGTGAAAAAATGCGTTGTCAATTTTGTGAGAGTAATAAATATGTTATACTGTTAATTGTATCAGAGTGTCTTTGTGAGTCAGGGAGGAATTATAAAAATACTCTTTCATGAAAATCAAATAAACTTGGGTTCTGGATCAAGTGGGCAAGTTCATGTGTTCCTGTAGTTCTTTGAACATCCTGGCTTTACTATTCACTACCAAAAAGGTCTCTGCACTTGATCATGTGTTGGCATGTTCACCAAGAATCAGCATTCCTCTTCTGTATTATTTCTTGATAGCTTATTCATTAATCTTTCAAAAGTACTGGACTGCTTAATGGAGTCAGAATAAAAAGGATGCATTTTCAGAAAGTCTTTAGTGTGTTATGTTTGCTTTCTACATTTCTCTTAAGCATTAATCGATCAACTGATTTTGAGTCTAGTCACCTCTCAGGTTAGATCTCAGGGATACAAGGATGGCTAATGTACTCTGTAAATTAGGTGTGAAAGGATTGGAGAAATGCACAAGCTGATGCTGTGCAGAGCCAAGTTGGGTTTGGCCTGGCTTAGGGTTAGGGTTTTGACTTGTGTATGCTACCTTGTGAATGCAGGGCAGTCTGGCAAGGCTAATGCGAAGCTGGAGCTAATCGGCTGTCCTGGGTCTAAACTGGTCCTGTAGAAAACTGCTGAGAATACTTATTTTCTGCCTGTATTTCTGCATCCATTTTGTTGCTTGAGTTGTCTTTTTTTCTGGAGCTATCCTGTTCCTCCTGTTCCAGGTAATGAAAGGGTGACTTGGTCTCTTTTTGCCGCTCATGTTGTAGCACAGCTTTAAAACTCTAAGCCCCATTTGATTAATACTACCATTGCAGGTTTTGCAAGTGGAAAAGTCTTTAGCTCAATGATTTCCTGAAGCATCTGTTGTGAGAGGTGATTGTTCTGGGGCTGGTTGGAGGCTAGTACCCAAAGGAGAATCGCAAGGAGGTGAACACCCGAGCTAGCAGCTAACTCTTGCGGCTTCTGACTGCCCCATCACCCAGCAGCGAGATTCTAGAATCATAAAATGATTTGGGTTGGAAGGGACTTAAAGACTGTGTAAAGATCTAGTTCCAACACCCCTGCCATGGGAAGGGACACCTTCCATTACGACCAGGTTGCTCAAAGCCTTGTCCAACCTGGCCTTGAACAGTGCTGGGGATGAGGCAGCCACATCTTCTCTGGGCAGCCTGTGTCAGTGCTTCACCACCCGCGCAGGGAAGAATTTCTTCGTTGCACAGCAGCTTGTTTGTTGTGGTAAAGGAGAAAGGAAGCAGATTACTTGGGAAGCCGCTTTTCATCCTTAGCATTTCTTTAAGCATTTTAACTCTTAGTGGCTACTACTTTCAGATTTTTACATTCATGTCAGTTTTGTCATCAGCTGTAACTTTCTACATGCCTTAGTAAAAATGTGAATGGAATGACTTTTTAAGTATTGCTTAGCTGTCCTGGAATGGAGGCTTTCTTACGCTTAAAACTTCTAAAATTATGAGCTGATAGTAGTGAGCCACAGGCCATCAAGTGTTGCAAGCTTACAGGACCAGAGGGTATATCAACAAAAATTTGTTTTGACTATGTTTAAGGATTCTGCCTAAAAAATAAAGCTTAAAGTTCATGGTATTACTTAAATAGTGAAGAAAACCTAACTAGTGTTTCTTGTGTCATATTATTTCAAGATTAGATATAGGTATATTATGATAGGCAGTGTTTTTGGATTTCATTATTTATCTAAAGAAATTGGCTTATATATGTGAATAATGGAAACAGAGAGCAAGTCACGAGAAGTAAAGGTGCAGCTGCCTCTGCTCTTCTGGTAAAGAATCCTCAACCTCTGAAAAATCAGTCTTAGCAGACAGTAGATGTCAAAGATGGAAAGCTGGGGCTCATGTAATCTCCACTTTTTTAAGGTATTTCCCCAAAGTGCTTTTGCCCACTCTGAAATCACTGAATTGTATGTATCTTGGCCCTAGCATTCATATATTCAGCAACCTGTAAGTTCTGCTCAAGCTGTGAGTTTTACAGGGTTTCTAATGCTCTGTTTGAGGGCAAGGTTGCTGTTGCTTTTTTTCTTTAAATTTTATGAGCGTTTTATATAATGATGTTCCTGTAATGCTTTTGGCCATGAATCAGCAAAGCATTTATGTGCATGCTTTAATTGAAGTGTGGAGTTGTCTTGCTGTGCAAATGTTGAAATCAGTGAGACTATTAATTAAAATTAAGTATCTACATAAGTGCTCTTTCTAAAAATAAGTTGCTTCATAACAGCTTTGGGCCATATTTGGGGAAGAGGGGTTTTTTTTTTTCTTGAACTTTGAAAATAGGTATAGAATTCTCTGAATTGTATGATGATAAAAACATAGCAGCAATACCAGAGGGTGTAATGTTCATGGGGTGGAGTGTGAATTTTCTGTCTCATAAGATGTCACCGAAGCCATTTTTTATTTATTTTTAAATAGAAAATAAAACTATTATGGTTTGCATATTGCACAGAGGGTGGTGTCAAGGAAAACTTCAGGAAGTTACTCCTTAAGCCCCCACAGAAGCACCCAACTTGTAGGAAACAGTCAATTCACCATCTTGCTTACTGAGTGCCTCGTTTACAACTCCATTTTTCTTCCATCGAGTAAAACCTTGTATCAGTTGAAGTCAGTGCTTCTCAGTGTGAGACTTCTGGTTGTGTTGTGTGTAATTTATGTTTTCTATCTGTAGTTGAAGGCATTGAAAAGTATTTCCAGGAAGTACCGAGTTGTGTTTTCCTTTATATGTCAGACAATTTACTCTCCAAATTTACTGTAAAATTACCTTTACAAAATTACCTGGTTTATTAATTCCCATGGCATCTTGGTGAAATAGTGTAGTTTTATCTTCTAAGTCTGGCTCTTTACCAGAATAACTTTTATCATGCTAGCCTGTTACTTTTTTTTTTTTCATCTTCTAAAAACAGACTCTTTTTATAAGCCTCAGTATTCCCCACCCACAGGAAACCAACAGATTAATAGATGAGGGAAGAAATCACTGAAAACACAGGGAAGAGGAATGTTATTGTTTGAATTATCAAGCTGCTGGTACTGTCAGATTTCTGATTGCAGCTCTGCAGTCTGTTCTTGCAAAACTGATTTTTAAAGATCTCTCAGATGTGCCTTTTGCATGTATGTATATAAGCACTGACCACATTCTTATGCAGGAAATAAGAGACCTTAATGCATGTGATGTGAGCTGGGACAAAGCACTGTTTGCCTGAGGTTGTACAGACATTTGAAGTCAGAAGCAGAATTGGAGCGCAGGTGTTTTCTGAGCAGAAGATGATGCTTCTGAGGTGCTTCAGTGTGATGTGTTAATATCCCCAAGCTGTTGGTTTTTTACTGCTGCAGCTCTTGGTTTTTATCATTATCATTTATTCTTTCATTATTAGTTGAAACTGAGAATCATGCTTGCATGTTAACACAGTTCAGATTCTTGCTGAAAATCATATGGTTGTTCCTAAAAATGGGGTTCAGAAGGTTCCTATTTTAAGCCATTCATTAATGTTGTGGGGGGAGTTGCATTTGTTTAGTGTTGGTGCTAAAACTTTTTGTAAAGCATTGTCATATGAACACAAAGCGAAATTTACTTTGTTTGGGGAAAAATACCAATGTTGCCGTCTTTACTGTGAGCACATCAGTTGCTCTTTATTGCTTTTAAAATTTGATTTCATTGTGGTGTGGCAAGCTTTTCAATGAACATAGTTGTTTCATTTATATAACACTAGAATTATTGTTAATGCACAGTTTCATACTGCAAATTACGTGTGTAATATTGCGTCCAGTGGGATCCTGTATCACAAAATTTGCATAGTTATAGTGCTGGTGACATCGTATCTCATACAAAGAACCTAGGGACCTGATACAATATCAGTAAAACTGTCTCATAGGTATGATTCAAGCAGTTTTATTAGCAACATATGGGGTATGAAGGAGCCACAGAGGGTAGTTTTGAGTGTAAGGGTGCTGGCCTATCTTTTTCAGCCTGTAATTATATCAGGCCTCTTCTACGGCATTATTTGTTGCTGCTCTGGGATTGCTGAAAAATAACTACTAATATGATGACACAGAGGATCAGAATAAATTATAATTGTTGACTTTACAAGAAATTCATTGGCAAAAAGGCTTACTATCCTAAGCTTGGATGTCATTTCTGGTTCAGCTTCGGAACTAAGCCACATGTACAAAATAATATCTTTTTGAAAATCTCAGAGTTTTCTGGCAACCTTATGCTGTTGTATTGGATGCTTTTGTGACCTAACTGATATGAGGAAGAAACTTCTTCTGGCTCCATTTTAGTTTTTCGTCTTAAGCCTGGACAGGGCACTTTGTTTAACTGACTCTAGGATAGTGAACTCTTGTTCCCCAAGTGGAACGCATTATGATTAGTCATCCTCAAATAAAGAGTTCATAATTTAAATGTTTTGACATTAAAAACTAGGAAAAGTATAGCTAGAAAATTACAGTAGTGCTTTGTTTAGTTGTACTTCTTAAAATCATGATATGTAGTAAATAATTTTTACACGTTATACAAATGATAAAAGTTTGGGGGTTTAACATTTCTTCTAATTCACTAAAAGCCACTGTGTGTAGATTGCTATTACAGAAAAGTACTTTATGACAACTTCCCTGATAACTTAAAATGCTTGTGTTTTTAAAAACACTGGGCTGTGCAATGTGTCTGCAGAACAGCCAGTGTAGAATTAGGACTATTATATAGACTTTACTCAGAATTACTTTTGAATTATTTTATTCCACATTGAGGTACAGCATGAAAAAAATAGAGCTGGGGGGACAGAACTGGTGAAGATTAGCAGGAGATCGGTGAGGATGGGTCATCTGTGCCTCTGCAGAGCTGGGACCTTTATGCTGCTCCAGTGATGTGGGAGCATCTTTTCGTCCATTTTTCTCCATTTTTTTCCATTTTTTCAGTGTAGACCCATATTTGCAGACATTTGATCTGGAAGGTATCCTGAGAATTGTTCACCTCTTGTTTTTAAGTAGGATGAAACTGGTTTGAATCATTCCTGACTTACTTAAATATGCGTAAAATAGTGAAAGAATGTAATTTGGAATTTAGTTGCTAAACTTCTTTCTTAAGATTTAAGATCTCAATCAAAAGTGGTATTTTAGCTGAAGATATATTAAAATTCAAGTATTTGCTTGCAACACCTCCCAGAGCTCAGTGTTACTAGCTAAGATTTTCAAGTGTATTCTCTGCAAGCCGTCAGTAAAAATACTGAAGCATACTGGAGTGAGGACAGATTCCTGCCTGTTTCCAATGTTCTGCCATTCTCGTAAAAGACTGCCGGTGCTTCCACCGTACAGTTTTGCATCCTGCGATGTTCCCAAATCTTAAAAGTATAAACTAGATCATATTTCCTTTTTTTTTCACGTAACTTTATAGAAAATAAACTCATGGAAGTTACAATGAATTCCTTGTCAGAGAGGAGAATTAAGATTGGTTTGATGTGAATTTCTAATTTTTCCCCCAGCAAATGTTGCCTGGCCAGTCCTTTTGATGTGTACAAATAGATAATTTAATCACTTGTTGTGGTAACCTGTTGGTAATGGAAGTAAGGATTACTTTAATTATCATTTCTCCATTTTCTTCTCTGGAATAAGTTTTGTTTGTGCTAGGAATTCCTGTCTTTGAGAGCTTTTCTTCTGTGAGATTTTGAAGGTAATTGCAAATGATTCAGGAGCTATTTCAATGAGTTCTCTTTGTATTCAATAATAAAATCTCGGACTTTGCCAGTTTGAATTTATGTTTTGAAAAATATCCTGTCATCATATTTCTGTCATCTCTCTTCTAAAGCTTGTATTGGAAACTCTCTGACAAATTCATTGCTGTTGAGAATCTGAAGTTCTTCTTTGAAGACTGAAGTGAAAAAGTTATCATTTTGAGAAATACATAGATACATGTAATCTAACTTGCAGTCAGGAAGCAGACAGATACCAGCCTTTAGGTGCATAAACATCACAATCTTGTAATCTTTGTATCAAAGCAACCATCTGTAGGGTAAAATGGTCATTTTCAGTGTGTCTCGTGAAAAGTCATCTCTTTCTCTTAGACATCATTAAGCATAAACTTGTACTGTTTTAGTGTATTTTTTGCCTTTTTAATGTAACTTTGCTTTTTTACACACCTCAGTACTTTCTCCTTTCCCATATCATTTTTTGTTTGGAATAGAAAGTTCACACCCACTTTGCCAAAGATGCTAGAGGAGTGATTTCTGAAATAAAATATTAAATAAAAAAATTATATAAACAGATCTGGACATCATGTCATAGGGACTTGAGAACTGTCTCATGAGCCTCTAGAACCACTCATGTTAATTGTTGCATATCTTGTAAATGTGTTTATTTCAAAGTACTGGAAGACTTCCAAAAAGTTTCTTTAGTTAAAAGGGCATAGAGGATGTTGCAGTGGATTTAGCCCAGGACACAGTAAAGTAAAGGTTAAGGTTAACTGGGACTTCCATCAGTGAAGGCTTAAAAGCTGACACTTCTTTCCCCCCCCCCCCAAAAAAAAAAAAAACAACACCATAAAACAGACCCAAAACCAATTAATGCCAGTCACTATGGTTTTGTGATAGTAGGCTTTGTGAGACAAAGCTGATGTATTTTTCTAATAGGATTGTGTGTCTGGCCTATACTGCTATATTAAACTAGTTTGTTTTAAAGCATTACATCATTACAGGATAATATTTTGATAGAAAAACTTTGATTATACGTAGCTGAGACACAGAAAAGATTAAAAATGCCCTGTTGCTTAAAGTGTAACTTTTAATAGGATGAGAAAGACGTACACATAGTGGATCGCAAATATTTGTGTTACACTTTTATCAGCAATTTTGCTAGCTATTTAATTTTGCTGCTTTATTTTTGTCATGGTTTAAACCCAGTCAGGCAACTTGTTCACTCACTTCCCCCCTTCTTTCCCTCCCCCTACTCCCGGAGGGACGGAGAGGAGAATCGAAAAGAATGCAACTCCCACGGGTTGAGATAAGAACAGTTTAGTAACTAAGGTATAACACAAATCACTACTGCTACCACCAATAATAACAACGATAAAGGAAATAACAAGGGAAGAGAATACAACACCTCACCACCAACCAACAGATAACTCGGCCCCCCTCAGCCCGACTAAGCCCTGACCGATACCTCCTCCAACCCTGCAGTCTCCCAGCCCTTCCGGCTAACTCCCCGTTACATCCTGGGCATGACGTGCTGTGGTATGGAATACCTCTTTGGTCAGTCTGGGTCAGGTGTCCTGTCTCTGCTTCCTCCTGGCTTCCCCTCCTCCCTGGCAGAGCATGAGGCTCACAAAGTCCTTGGCCAAACCAAAACATCGCTATCAGCTCTGTTCCCAGGCCGAAAGTCAAAACACTGCACTGCACCAGCTACCAAGAAGGAGAAAAATGACTGCTACTGCTGAACCCAGGACAATTTTTCAGATGATTGAAAGAATACTGGAAAAATATACCTATATCCACAGTTAGTCATGTAGTTCAGTCATCAAAATACAGTAAAACCGTAGTTAGTACAGAGAACCTAGTTTGGGAAACCCCATTTTGAGAATACGTGTGTGGTATGGGGAGAGGCGGGGAGGGCTGGGACATTTTGGCTTCAAGATGAGTAGGCTTAGAGGCACAAAATGAAATAGAGGAAATTCTGTTTAAACACAGAAGATTTTCACTGTGAGTTCTCAAACATTGAAACAGGTTGACCAGAGGGGCTGCGGAGTCTCTTAGCTGTGGCAATAACTGAGAACTCAGTGTGGTCCTAGGGAACCTGTTGTGGTTGACCCTGGTTTGAGCAGAGGGTTTGGACTAGTCAATCTCCAACTTCATCCATCCCCTGATTCTGTGATGCAGAGGAGGGCTTAGAAGTGTGAGTATCTGTGAGGATAATGCCATGGCAAAAGGGCTAGTTCTTCTTTGCATATACAAAAAAGAGACCATGAAGTAGAAAAACAGATAAAATCTTGACATCAACTTACACAGCACTGCAAGACTGTCATTAATACATAGTCTTGAGTTCTGGTACGGTGGGGTGTTTTCCTGATATGCTTGGAGTGATAATAGTGATCATCTTCTGCAGAGGGGATCTTTAATGGCAGGTGAGGTTAATAGAGTCTTGGGGGAGAGGAGGCAAGGCTCACCTGGCTCCTCCACTGTAGAATTTAATCAAGTGTGAAGTAAAAGAACCTACCTGTTCTTGAGATCAGTGGACACAGGTGATTGTGGACTCTCCTGTCCTTTGGTTTCAGCTGAAGTGTAATCTTTTTCTGCAGACATTACTAGACTGAGGAAATTATTTGGGATAAATATTTGGGTGATGTAATATTGTGTAGTATTTTACTTCTGAGGCTGAAACACCTGGGAAGTTGGACCAGATGAACTCATACCATTTTTTTCTCTTCCCCTTCCATCCCTCTTCAGATGCAAGCTGAAGAAAAGTGATAGACCTAAAAGATGGATGAACCCTACAGTGAAATATGAAGAGATGACCAAAAATGTTTGGTCTTTCAGATATGTATTTCTTACTTACCACCTACTTCCTTCCTCCCCCCCCAAATCAAAATATGTGAAATTCCACTGTTCAGACTAATGGTAGTCAATAGTGAATTGACTATATTTTGACTACATATTAACTATATAATTCTCATATTTTATATGAGAATGAATAAATTTGGTTGTATCTTCAAGTGTAAAAGACACTTGAAGATTCAAAAAGAAGGATTAAAAATCTGTTTACTTTTCTGTGAATTTTGCATGTAGTGGGCATATCAGTCAGGTTTTTAAGGGAGTAATCCCTCTTCCCCAGTGTCAAATATTTAAACCAGCTGGGGTTTCCTCTTTTAAGGGAAGGCTTTGTACTTCATTGTACAACTTCTACACATGTAAGAATGCTGTAAGGCTGATCTGTTTAAGGAAACAAGCTAGTGTGACATAGTCTGTGTCAGTGCTGTTCCTTTTTCTTTCCACTCTTTTCCAGTAACTTCTGAACTCATCAGGCAACTTGTACTAAATTTGATAAAAGAGTAACAACCTTAACCTGTGTGTTAAATTAAAATATGTGTTCAAGTAACAAAAAGGCTACAATGAGGGAAGGCCACAGTGTAAGCTGAGAATTCAAGTATTTCTTAGATTGTGTTGTTTATGTTGGCACACATTTTTTCTGGTGGCCTAATTGATTTGTATGTTTGACTCTCAGGCATCAGATTGGTGCTAGCTCTGGAATTGTGTGTTATAATAGCATTATTGGAGGTCTCCGTAACATGGAGATTGTTTGAACTTTTTCAGTCCATTTATTGTAATGAAATTTTTATTGGCTTTTTTGATGCTTGTGAAACTCTCTTCCTCCCTCAACTTGCCATTTCCTTACAGTGGTTATTCTAAACCTAACATACAGTTTTTTGGTTTTTTTTTCATTTTTAAGTTCTAGAAAGTGTCAAGAAGTTGTTTTTCAGCTGCTTTTTATTGTAAAGGTGCAAGTTTTTCCTTATCATTCTTCACTTAGTCTCTTTAATACTACTACTACTGCTAAAAGAATATTATAAAACTATCAGTTGAGTATTCAGGAGTCTTTAGGTAGTACATAAATTGTGTAAGAACAACTTTTTTTTGTATTTTAAAATTGTGGGATGAAATCAATTAGTGGTGTGTCGTTTGCAGTGTGATGTAGGAAAGACTTGTGAAATTTGATTGTTTTCAGTGGCAGTCATCGAGATAGCAAAGCCAGAAGGAAAACTTGTTGAAAAAGTAGTGTTTTGGAAAGCCTAGTTCTTGAGAAGTGCAATCTCCTGTACATATTACTAAAGAGTGGAAACACCGAGCAAGAGGTTTCATGTACTACAGTGTCTGCAATTTGTAGGTGGTATTACTGTCCACGATGGTTGGAGAAGGTATTATGCCCATAGCTTGGTGTAGAATCATAGCATAGTTCAGGTTGGAAGGGACCTTCAGAAGTCATATAGGCCAAACCCCTGCAATGAGCAGGGACATTTTCAGCTAGATCAGGTTGTGTAGGTGCATCTCTTCCAGACAGATGATATACATGAGCTTGAGGAAGGGGGTTGAAAACATAAATCATAACATATTACAGGAAATAACAGACTGACGGTTATTCACGTGAAGTCACATGCCAAGGACTATGTATGTTTAAGTTATGAAATCCTTTATGATTAATGTTTTAATTATTCATCTGTGACCTAAATTCTGCCATGTTTCAAATCTAATTAGATTTGAGATACGGGAGTAAAAAACAAACTCCAGGCCCTTCCCTTCCCTAGGTTGCTTACAACCTCCACAGTGCTTCCTCAGTTGGGAATTTTGCCAGACACTGAAGACTTGTAATGCTTCTGAGGCTGCTTCTTGCACAGATGAGCAGGGCCCACAGTACCTTCATGAGCTGGGCAGAAATGAAAGGTCACAGAAACTTAAAATTAATGTTGTCTGGGAGAGGACAAGTAGCACAGCTGCTGTTTAGAGCTGGGGAGAAACAGCCTGACATAGGTAGAGCATCTGTCTCACCTCCAGTGCAATCCCCAAGTGAATGAGCTTGCAGTGGTGGAGGGGGGTGGGGGGAAGTGTTAGTTCACACAAGTATTACATGTTGTGTATTTTATTTTTTTTTCCATAAACAGTAAAAACTCTGTATGTTGCAAAGACAGCACTATGATAGACATTATACAGGGTAAGATTTTCAGAAGTTTTGAGAGTCTGCTGAACTGCCATTTTTCAGGAATGATTTAAACATTTAGGTACCCAAGTCCCATTGTAACTCCAGAAGATTTTCAGCTTCTTGTTTTGAAAACACTGGTCCAGGTTATGTAGGTGTCTTTTCTAAAATACTTTTGTTGGACTCAATTTCATTTGGTGTAGAATATAGGGGAGGAGCATGCACTGAAATACTCTGAGCACATGCAAAACAATCATCAGTCTAAGGGCAGAAAGGTGTTTACTGGGGTGAGTGGAGATCAGATGGAGGCCACCAGTGCCACTCTCAGGGTGACCGATTTCCAGTTTCTCGTTTATTTGCATCAGGCATAAGAGTGGGTAGGTAAGCACAACTTGTACATCTGTAACTCATTTCAAGCTTCGGTGTGCAGTTAAGTGGCTCCATAAACCTTAGTGATTTCCACATGTAGGCTTTGATATGCAAGTGTTGTCGTTAAGCATAAAAGAAAATACAGGGTGCGTTTCAGCTGTTGGTTCCTTTGCTGCACCATGTTGCTAGTAAAAATGCAAGACAGCATGCAGATTGCAGGATTGTAGAGGTGACGGTGTTCTTGGCTGCTCAGGTCTAGAAGGATGAGTGCCTCCGAGGATTGTCATCTGCTGTGGATTTCTCTGAAGTCTTGCTCTCCTACACAAAGCCTTACTAACTACACCTTCTGTGCATTCTGCTTGCCCCCATCCCTTCTGGAAAAACAGTGGGATGAAATTGGAGTGCTGATGATCATGTGGCTTGTGGGGTAAATCTGTGTGCTGTATCTGATGCGTTTCTGTTGTTTGAAGGAATTCCTTCTGACTTTGTACATTTTTCTTATGTGGTCAGTTTTCCTTTTCACAAAGGACATGCAACTATGTTTTAAATAGAACACATTTAATTTTTAACAAGGCCACTTGAAAATTGTTCACAATGAGAGCAATCAGCCATTGGAATAATCTCTCCCCAGGGAAGTTGTGGATTCCCCAGCATTGGGCATTTTTAAGATTCAGCTGAGCAGGGTGCTGGGATCTCTAGTCTAGGTCATGCTTTGACTAGAAAGGTTCTGGAAAGGTTGGACCAGATGATCTTGAGGTCCCATCCAGCCTGGTGTTCTGTGATTTACTTTTCACAAGTAAAATCAGTAAAACTTCCAAAGTCTCCATTGCTCTTTTAGGGCATTATTGCTACAAGTTTTTTTTTTTTTTTTTTTTTTTTTTTTTTTGGGGGGGGGTAGTGTTTGTTTTGGTTTCTTCTTTTCTTTTTTTTTTTTAAATCCTGAGTTCTGAAAATGTAGCACTTTAAAATCTGATGAATATGAGTTAGTGTAAAGCAAAACAGTATCCTGTGTTCAAATGGTAGCAGCAATGAGTGCCGACAGTCTTGAATCATGTGGTTACTGCTGTGAAGGTAATTCAGAAACTGAAACTAGAACCTTTTCTAACACTTCCATCGGCGTACCTGTAATTCACATCATCCTTAAAAAGGACTTTACCACACGCTTGCAAAGCAGAGATTGAAAGCATACATATCAAATGTCATGCTGCACTTTGGGCTGGAAGTGGCTGAGGTGTGGGGGAAGGTTGCTGTGTTTTCAGAGAGGTGTAGCGTGGGCTTTTCCCATGCAAGAAGAGGCAAGTGTAGAACTTTAATTGGTGTGTCGTATGTACTCATGTTTATGCATGGGAGTTTTTGTGTGTGTGTGTGTGTGTGTTATGGTTTGTGTATTTTTGTTTCTTTTTTTTCCCCACCTCCCTGACAACTTGAATTTGAATATTATCTACTAGAAGTTTCACAGGATTCTGGTGAACAGTTAATAATTATTTTTAGGTGATTTCCAGTCTTGACTCCCTGGTTCAGGATACTTTGTAATGGTATTTTTTTTTTTTTCTTTTTCTTTAAATGAGAGAAAGCAGGAGTAGTTACTCAGGTATTTGCTAGGAAAAAAACAACTGCATAGGTGCTGGCTGGAACCTGACAGTGTGCTGCCAATTCATCTGAGCCAGGGTGTTTGATAGGACCCTGGTGTAGCCAGAATCGCTTTTGCAGAAGTAAATCTTAGAATACCAGTTTTCTGTCTTGTTTTGTACTTTGTTGTTGGTGGTTTGGTTTTGGTTTCTTTTTTCCTGTTTTTGTTTTTTTAGTTCTTCGTGAATAATATGTTCCTCTAACAGGCAAATTCTAAGCATGTCTTAGATGTGTATAGGAGTACAGTTACAAACAGGATGGCCTTAAAGTATTCCAAGCATGGACTTCATATAGCTGTAGATTTTTATATGTATATATACACATATCCCTTCACTTCAGGGATATATAACTTTTACTGTCTTAGAGACCCTGTAATAGATAGGAGGACAGATCTATAGGAGGTGCCTGCTGAGATCAGGGACAGGCTTATTCTGCTCTTTTGTTCATGAAACAGCAGCTGGAAATGAAAGGCTACAGCTTATAGCACTGGCTTGCTTTCTTACAACAAATACCCAGATTTTATTGAGGTCAAAGGATTCACTAGGTAGCTTTCCAGGTGCAATGTACTTACCTATATCACTGAATAACCCATCAATATCATTTATTTAAGTGATGAGAGTGAAAACTGAAGTAGTGTCATTCTTGAGGGTGGACATACACAGCATGTACAGAACTCTTGAGCCTGGTTAATCTGGGGCATAAAAGCGTTGAACTAAAACCTGGATTTGCAGTGTGATACTTCTGAAGCATTGAACAAGCTTGTTAGGCCAACTGGTTTGTTGCAGCTTAGAGTGGAAACTAAATCCCTGCCCTCCGCCTAGGAGGGAAGCATAAATAGGAAATAATGACTTAAAATATGCTTTTATCTTCAGTACTGACTTACAATGACTTAAAATATGCTTTTCTCTTCTGTACTAACTTAAAATGACTTAAAATTCTGAAAATAAAGGGTTTTTTAAACCTTTTTATGCAGAAAAACTGAGTTTTGTGTCGTGTTGTAGTTTTTTTTTTTTTTTTGCAATTGACTTATAGTCTTATAAATGCGTAAGTAACTGAATAGTATAAAAGCATTTGACGAAAGTGAATTGTGTGTTCTGTGGTCAGCAGAAACTTACTGGCTGGTGTTGCATGATTTTGTTCTGTAAGGCTATTTACAGCTCAAAGAGTAATGTATTTCTGTATCTTTTGTGAAACTGTTATGAAAATAGAGTTATCATCATGAAACTTAGTTTTGACAGTAAGAATGGCCCTTCAATCTCTGAAGGCGGTTGATTCTCCATACAAGTTGAAACCATAAACATTTTATGGCACAAGATGAATTGCTGGGATGCAAACATAAATTTTAGAAAGAAAAAAAAAAAGAAAAAAAGTGAATGCCTGCATCATTGAATTTCATGAATTCCTGCAAGGAAGAAGAGCCATATGGTAGCTTCTGATGCATTGAAGAATATGGACTGCAGGTGACTTGGACCAAATCCTGCAGACATCCTGTGTGCAGGAATATGAACTTGTTGTAGTAAAATAGAACTTTATCTTCATCTTGCATTGTCCAGATTGCTGAAGAATTTTACTTGAAGTACCAGATTAAGTATTTCTATCTATTTAATCATTGTGGAGGGAGGGTGGTTTCTAGGACCATGGATCCAAACTTCAATCTTTAATTTTCTTTTTTGAATAGAAGAGGAGCATGGAGGGAGAAGAGTATTTTTTGTGTTCTTTGAGAATGAAAACAAAGGAGGCTGCCATGCTGTTACTTTTTCAGTCAAGTGTCACTCATCCTAATGTAATCGTCAGCTCAGAATGGTTACTTACACTTCTTTACAAAATTGGATGAAAGAGCCTTGCAAATAAGTTAAAGACCACAAAAAAAAAAACAACAAACTCATAAGCTCCTAACTTTATAAGCTGAATTAGTTGTTTCTTAAAATTACTTTGTTTTAGTCATTTTGCCGTAGGTATCAAAGCAGCTAGCTATTATCATTTCTTTGTAAGGATTTCATGCATTTTATTTCACTCAGCAAATCAAAGGCTAGGTCGAAACAGAAGGTGTGTTTTTTTAAAGATATGCTAAGCATACCTGTACCGAGTCAGTCTAGGTATTGTGGGTACCAGCAGCAGTGCAGATGTTGTGACACTGGATTTGCGTATGGCAGCAGCATAATTACATGCTGTGCATTCTTGGAAAATGTTTATCTTGGTTGCTAAAGCTTTTTTCTAACTTTGGAGTTTTATCTCTCCTAGCGATACTGCGACTCACTACACTTACAGCTTTCTCAGGGTGTTTGAAAGGATCCTACTTCTTAGCTCCCAGTAAGTTTTAATGATACATTCTGCTCTTACTGATTTACATTCAGGTTTATTTCACTTTAAATGGAGACGTCCATTTTGGGTTCTTTGCAAGAGAGTACATTACTAGGTCTTTGATACCTAGACATTTTGGGAATGGGGAAAAATGCCTATGGTTGGGTTCCTGCAATGGCTGTAAATGGCTGTGCATCTCCATGTAAATAGTGTACCAATGAGTATCAGTCTGTGTGTTAAGAGGATATTTGGTTTAGACTTTGTGTTACATGAAGGAACATAAACATTCATTATGGCATCACAAGCAGCAGCATAGGAAAGCATTACTCTGCCATATACTGAGAAACAGTGTTTTGGGTTAGTCTTGTGCATAACTTTATCCATGTGACTGAAAGTAAGTTAAATGTGAGCCACTTATCTACCTAATCTTGCTATCATTCATGAAGATTTCCCCATCATGAAGATGAGATTGTTCTGTTTATCTTTCTATAAGCACATCTAGCCAGGTGATCAAAATGCAGCTTAAATGAGTAGAGTACCTAGCCCACTCGTGTAAGCATGGTTGTTAGAATCTGTAGAGCTGCTTCTACCGAAAAAAAAAGAAAAAAGGTATTTTGGGGATGTTTAGTATTGTTTCTTGCATCTTTTAGTACTGTTTTTATTTTAGTGTAATTTTGAGAAGAAAAAAAAACAAACAAACAAGGCTTAGTTTTAACCAAACTTGAAAGACCTGCTTTAAAGCTACATGCAGTGACTGATTTTCTTTTGAAGAGTTAGGAATTTGCTTACAGAATCTCACTACTATTTGTAACTAACTTCTTTGCAATATTTTCTTTCAACTTTGGAAATTCATTAACTGTAAACCTTGTGTAAATATCTTCAGTCTTTGAATTACTGTTTTATTCAGCAGCCTGGCATATCTGTGAATCTAAATGAAAAAAAAGTTATTTAGTGAGGAAATAGTTAATAATGAGACATCACAAATAGTGTTTGAAGAGGCTGTTAGTTTTGCTCAGGAAGTTTTCATTTTCTAGAATTTGTGCTACCTCATTATTTGTAATATTGAAACTACTTATCAATCAAACCAGTCACTTACATGAAGAAATGAAACAATGTTTACCATTCTGGGTGGAAAATACGGAGTTAGACTCAGTGGGCCAAGTGCTGCTTTGAAGTCACATAGTCAGAACCTGAATTGGATTGAGTGATCATTTTAACATGTTGCAAACAGGATTCTTAATATCCTTTTAGAACGGCTAAATTTAGTGAAAAGATGCAGTATAAGCATTTTGTGAACTGATCAGGACTGAGATTCTCCAAAGTTCATGACTAATGCACCTGAAGACTTCATGTCAGCTAGTCAAAAATTAGGATGAAGAAATTCGGAGACAAGTCTGTAGAGCTAGTCTAGGAGCTATGCTGGTGGCTGGTGTTCTTTCCCAATTTGTGTTGTACGAGCAGTTTTTCTCTCTTTTTTCAAGGTTGTTTGATTTGGTAGTCACTAAACTTCTTTTTTCTCTATCATAGTGTCTTCTAGCTTGGGTAATTAAACTTTGCCTACTATAAAGTTCTTTGAATAGCAGGCTAATGGTAACCTTTATTTCTTTTGTTGGATGTAGCAAAGGCAGCATATTTTTACAGGTTTTAGTTGTCATTTTTCTTAAAAGTTTTGGGACCTCTTGGTGTTCGATGTTTAGAGGTTAAGGAGCCTTAAGTTATTCTTGGCTCAGTCTTCAGCTCTGTTTAGGTCTTCATTAGGCTGTTCCATCAATATAAAGCTCACTTTAAATTTACTTCTGGCATCTAAGGATTTTTGAGATATAGAAGAATAACACAAAAGCAGCAATGAGAACAAGGTGTCAGAATGCAGTACAATCCAGGTATGTTATGCTTCAGGCACTGGGTCAATTCTTGGGTAGTATAATTTAGAGAAGCACTAATTACCTGTAGTACTTCCTCCATTTTCCATGTAGATTTGACTGTTGGCAGAAGTAATTTGGCTTCAGTACTTCATTTCATGCTTTTAGTCATACATCAGAGAAAAATTATTTATCATCAAACAACCAAAATAAATATTTACTATTATAGTTTTAACTAAAGTGTGTTCTGTGCACTTTAGTGCTACGAAATTTTTCTAGGGAAAATACCAGACAGCTCTGTGTCTTCCAACATTCTCCTGCCCTGCCATGAAAGACCCATTTTTTTTAATACCATTAATGCAAAAAGACAGCTGATAAATTGTAAGTTAATTTTGGTTTTAAATTGGTCATTAAGGCAGAAGTTCCAATAATACTGCAAACTCAAGTAGTTTCCATAAAAAGATAGAAATGTGTATTTTCTTGTTTTATAAAGCATCATTATTTTTGTTACAAAGCTGGCCCTGTGCTAAGTAACAAGTTAATATTTCTTTTAATGAAAAATGTGAAATGACTATTTTCAAGTCACATACAGTTTTGTATCTACTGCTTCTTTCTTAGGAACATCTTTCAGAAGTTGCAGTGTGTTCTCTTTGAATATAAAACAGTTTGGTATCACTAGAAATGCTTTAGAGTATATCAGCAAGTTGTTACATCGAAAGACTTCAAGAGGCAATACATTAGGCAAAAAGCAGTGGCGATACCTGTGGAGCTCACCATGCGTGCCCTTAAGCAAAAGATAATAATTAGTGGTTTGTATTCCTATGCAAACTCACCCAAGTGTTGATGTTTATGAATTGCAAAGATCATTGCGATACCAACTCAAGCTCCAAGCTGCTGGAGTTGTTTATACCCATTCAATTTTTAATGTACCTATAAGATGTTTTGATGAGGGTATTTAGTTCTAAGGGATTTGCATGCCATAATCATACCTCCAGTGATTTCAAAACAAAAGTAAGGGTAGTTCTTTAAAATACTCTAAGTGTGCTAACTTCCACTTCAGTATTAATAGTTAACAGTAAGAACATCTCTGAAAATATCTTCATATTTTGTTGGCTGAATGCAATTTGGTTGCTTCTGTCATGCTTCTGGGATGATGGTCATTAAAAGTAGTGAAGTATCTGCTATTAGGTAGCCTGCAGAGTGAGAAGTTACCCACAGCTCGTGAATACCTGCTTTGCTAATTAGTTTATACACATTCAGCTCATACCATTTGCACTTCAGTCAGAAGAAACTATTTGACTGGAATTGACTTTCCTCAGCATTTTGGTACAGTGGGCAGTGGTGCAGTGATTCCGAAACCTGAATTGTAAGAACTACGTGATGTAAATAATTTTTAAATAAAATAATTGAATAATTGAAATAAATTTAAATAATAACAAATTTTCCACGCAATAGAATAATTTTCGGTTCATTTATACCATGTATGCTTTAGAGCACATGTGTGCAGACTCCTGACAGTTTAACCATTTTGTGATTGCAGAAGTCTTGGTGTTTCATTGCATGTACCTGTAAATAAGGCAAAACCCATGAAAAGTACAGCAAAAATATGGTAAAGGCCGTTATCTTTTCAGAGCCTCTCCTTGCCAAAGGCTCGCTGACTAGTGGAGTTGTGGTGAGCTGGAGGGTGACCTTGTATAAGCTGATCTGGGGGGAAAGGAATAAAATTTTGTTATCTTTTTTAACTCAGAGATGTTAATGTGAAATCTTACTGTGGAAGTTCCTTACATTACTAGGTTTGATTGTGTATAGGGGAAAATAACCCAACAAAACAAAACTCAAACACATTTCCTCTTGAGGGTAGGAGGAAACACATAACCCAGTTCTTTTTGTTCATTTCAGTGAGTTAAAATAAGTTATTAGGAAAAAATGAGATCGTGTGAGTATATGAACTGTATTTAGACCAATTTAAATCTGAGCTATCTTCAATGAATTATAAGAGAGGGAGGAGTTCGTTAGTCAAAATGTCAAAATGAATAATTCTGCTGTGGCAGGACCAAGGAGATATGGTTAATTCCTGAGCAGCAGAACAGGTCTTTAAGAACTGTGGTAAGACTATCCCCAACATAAATATAGCTAATACTATTTCAGTATAATTACATTAGTTGTCATGGCACTGTTGAGGAGATTACATCGCACTGTTGCTTGCATGGGACTGTGCTGGCATCATCAATGTAAATGTAAAGCTGTGTCATGTTTTGAACATGTAAATTCATCATGTGTTACATATTATATAATATATAATATGCTGTGTGTGCCCAGTCCTGAGAGCTCGCATGCGAGTAGGTGCAGCATTTTCTCGAGGGAGGCTGGCAGAAGCAGGCCCAGTATAAGTTTTAAAATATAGCTCCTGTAATCAAAGACTTGAGCACTTTGACTATGAACAGCACCATTTCAGCCATGTGCCTTTCTGGAAAACAGATTCTTCTTACAGTATTTTAAGCCAGCTGGCATTTAGCTTATGTTCTGCTGTGTAGCAGATAAGAATTTTTTTAGATCACAGGGGGCGCTGTATCATGCGTTGCTAGCCTCCATCACAGGTTTTCAGTAGATCTCCTCCTGTAGTAGTTTTGGCAAAGCTTAAATTCTGATCCATTACTATGAAAAGCGTTTATTTCACGTTAAATATTTCTCGAATGAGCATGTGGGTAGCAGCTTTCCCATTGGACTTTCCTCTGCTACATACCTGCTTCTAGTGTCTGGCTCTTCAGGTAGAATGAAGTTGCTCTTGCGCTCTAAGCAAATGTGCAGAATTCACGTTTTCATTTTTTGGGGGCTTCATTCCCTGTTTTCAAATATAACTATTTATTTTCTGAACTCTTCAACACAGAGTAGCAGAGTGATTTTATTCTGTCAAATGCAGTCCTGGTGTAACGCCTTATATTTCTTTAAAAAAAAAAAAAAAAGGAAAGATGCTTCCAAGGAGCAAGGGACAGGACAAGAGGAAGTGTCCTCAAGCTGTACCAGGGAAGGTTTAGATGGAGATGAGGAACAATTTCTTCCCCAAAGGGTGCTCAGGCATTGGAACAGCCTGCCCCAGGGCAGTGCTGGAGTCACCATCCCTGGAAGTGTTCACACACTGTGTAGACAAGGCCCTCAGTGCCATGGGTTAGTGCTGGCCTTGGTAGTGCTGGGGGAACAGTTAGACTGGATGAGCTGAAAGGTCTTACAGAATCACAGAATAGTTAGGGTTGGAAAGGACCTTAAGATCATCAAGTTCCAACCCCCCTGCCATGGGCAGGGACACCTCACACTAAACCAATCACCCAAGGCCTTGTCCAACCTGGTCTTGAACACTGCCAGGGATGGAGCATTCACAACCTCCCTGGGCAGCCTATTCTAGTGCCTCACCACCCTAACAGGAAAGAATTTCCTCCTTATATCCAATGTAAACTTCCCCTGTTTAAGTTTGACCCCTTGTCCTGTCACTACAGTCTTTTCCAACCTGTTTGATTCTATGATTTTTTGATTTATTAATAGAAGGTGCTGTTGGAAATCCCATAGTTTGCTAGATTTGTTAAAAGCAAAGCATCTCTGTAACCAGAAATAGTTCTGTTTATAGCAAAGATAATACAGGAAATTATCTGAAATACACTAACAAAATAATTGTCTTATTTAGTTCGGTTGGATTGGTGGTATACAATCTCATTAACCTTTAAGCAGAAATAAATAAAATCTACAAGTAGTAAGGAGGTGCTATGTTTTACGTATGCAAAATATAAATTGCACAAATGTAGCTGATGCATTGAATAGCTTGAACAGCAGTTGTGCTTGTTGTTGTTCTGCAAGAAAATGATACTTCACAATTGTGAAACATGAAGAAATGCACTTGGTGTGACGTCCCACCCAAACCCGATAAACTGGGATTTTTTTTCTTCTGCAAGAGGTGAGCAGTTACTGCACAGTGTTACTACTTCTGTGGTAGTTGATTCATCCCTTTGCTATGCAAATTGTAAGTATACAAGGATTCAGTGCTTTTATTTAAGAAATATGCCTTCAGGCTGTATTGGTAGGCTTTAGGGAGATATCTGGTTTGGTGTGAAATAAATAGTTGTTAAAAGATCACATGAATTTATGTCTTAGAAGATGAAAAGTGACGCTGTGAGCGTTTTGAGAGCACCCTCCTGTACCCAGCATGTGAGCTTGCCACTTGGTTTTGGTTTTTCAAAGAAACCTCACCAACATTGTGGAAAATCAGAGAGCTGCAGGCCAGGGAGGGGAGAGGGACAGCATCAATGTGTTGTCTTAAAACCGCAGGAATTAGGACTTGTATTTCAGACACCCCCAGTCCTAACCTCTGGGGTTTGACCCTTGGAGTAAATGCTTGCTAGTCCTGGTTGAGGGACTACTTGCTTTTTCTTAAGCTTCAGTCTTCAGACCATTTGAGTTCTCAGCTTATAATGACTGGATTTAAATGCCATAATTCAGGTTTGTGTGCTAGTCGTAGGCATCAAGTTTGCATATTTTGAATGAAACGGCAGGAAAAAAAGCGAACACATGAAAGCATTTGAATGAGAGGAAGCTTTGGTACTTGAAGTTTTTGTTGAAGTTTTGTCTTGCTAAAGAAAACAAAACATTTACTTGAAAGCTATTTGCTATTAGGTTAAGCCCAGACCCTTTTTGTCCTGTTACTGTCAAAAATATTAATCAACTCCTTATATCAGTATGAAATTCACTCTGTGTACATTGCCCTTCTCTCATCCAGCAGCATCATTCTTTCTGCAGTGGTTTATTTTCTGCTGCAGAGGAACAACGTATTTTGGAAACATTTATTCCTCTTCTATGAATAACTTTATCTTCATTTATGTAATTGTGATGAGGACTTTTATGCCTTAATGATATAAACTAAATAAATTAACTTGCTCGTTACCTTTCAATAGACACTTTAGATGACTACTACTTCTGACTTCAAAGTGTAAATCAGCCCAGAAGTTTAAATGCCTGAATTTGTGTTTCTTATGCATACTTGGGTAATATCCACTGAAATTAATAGTCCTGATGCTTGCTTGTGTGAGAAAAGTTGTTATACTGATTTAAATAGAGCTGATGGAAATAAGTTGCAGCTCTCTAGGTAAGGTGACAGCAGCTGTCCTCATCTGCATCCTTTTCTCTTCTTTTCATACCTCCCCAAAATGTACTCCCTCATCTAAATTTGTAATTTTAAATTCTGTCTTGTTGCTTTCATTGAGTGATTAGTAAAGATAAATCTTAGCTTTTGTAGCATTAACGTTGGAATCATAGAATAGTTAGGGTAGGAAAGGACCTTAAGATCGTCTAGTTCCAACCCCCCTGCCATGGGCAGGGACACCTCATGCTAAACCATCTCACCCAAGGCTTCTTCCAACCTGGCCTTGAACACTGCCAGGGATAGAGCATTCACAACCTCCCTGGACAACCCATTCCATTAGCTTACATCTGTCATATTTCTCTCCTGACTAAACTAAATACTGTTTTTGTTTTACTCTGTCACACTTGGTGTGAAAGAACTAGTCTACCTAGAACTTGTTCAAGGTTTCCAGTGAAGAAAAATGGTTAAAACTTTGATATTTATACTTTTTGTCTTTCCTGATGGGCACTGCACACCCATCTGAATGGTGTGGAGGTATGTGCAGGGACCCGTTTCTGGTGCTGGTAGTGGTCCATCAGGTGTATGTGGTGTAGCTTCAAGGAAAATGTTGCATGTGGGCACAAGATGCGTGACAGGTGGATATGTGTCTGACTTTGATTTGACTTGCCTTTTTCCCCAGGAATTTGTAACTGTTTTGTTTTTGTCACATTTCATCTTGAAGCAGACAAACGAAGAAGATTGTGGGAAGTGTATGGAGGAGTCCTCCTAGGCCTGTTTTCATTATGTTTTAAAACCCTTTGGACAGACTTCTGAAAAGCAAGGTCTCTGGCAGGCTTTGGGATAGGGAGGAGCAAGGTGCCTTGGCTGCCCTTTGTGGATGTAATGGCCACCGC
This sequence comes from Pezoporus wallicus, assembly GCF_028554395.1. Lineage (NCBI taxonomy): Eukaryota > Metazoa > Chordata > Aves > Psittaciformes > Psittacidae > Pezoporus > Pezoporus wallicus. The sequence continues at coordinate 788,106 of NW_026636431.1, read as the reverse complement.
CTTCGATCCGGTGGAGAATTACATCATCTAATTCTTCTATAGAAGTTCTTGTAAAGTCATGAGCCAGTCAGATGCAGCCCTTAACAACTTCTATTGAAAAAAAAAAATATTGAAATGGCAACCCATCACCAAACAACATGAAGTAAACTTACCTGTGTATCCTGGCCAGTCAGGATATGCTTTACTGATATGTGAGAGTGCTGATACTTTCTGCCATTGCTTTTTTTTAGTTGCAGATTTTTCAGTAGTACTTAAGTACTTAATTCACATGCTTGCCAGAAGATTTTTACCTGTTCTGACAGAGTACATGGATAATTGCTGAAATTGAAGTTAGTAGGACATTTCGGGTCTTTTTTGTTTCTGTATTTGACAAAATTGTTACACTTCATTTATTTATTCTGGTTTCCTTAGGTAGTGATTTCCTCCTGTATGTAAGTAATGCTATTAGCCGCGATGGTGCTTTGAACTGTCATTTCATACCACTTGAAGTTAATTACTAGAAAACTGGGGTTTTCTTTTTCATATTAACCAGTTTCATATAAAGTGTATCTCTTTACTGAGGATGTCACTGTGAGGTAGGAATAACTGCAGTAAATTGAAGAACAGAGCAATTCAGCCTTTGATCATGTGAAAATGTACGCATGTTTTGAACTTTCCACTTGAGCATTACCACTAGTTGTACAGAGCTTATGCTGCTGTATTTCAAGGTTTGTGGCTTGGTAGAGATTTGAGAAGTCCTTAGCAGGCTCAACATTAAACCCCAGATATCAAGCCAGGGTGCTTTAAGTCTTTGCTCAGACTGCTTAGTAGGCACAGAATGAGGGAATTAGCTTTTAAATGCAAAGACACCTTTCAGTTAAAGGACTTCTAGTGAATTTTAAGGTTTCTGTTCTTGTAGTGTTTGCACTGAACGATGAGGAATGTTGTGATTTTGTTTTTTCTTTCAGATTAGAAAAGAACCCATTGCATTTACTTTATATTGTTGCAGTTTAAAGCATCAGATGGTATACTTTATTTTGCTGTTCTCAGTAGTTTCGCCAAGTTGGTGAGAAAAACAGACCGCTTACCCCATAGTATTCTGAGTAGAACCACAAATATACCAGCATTGCTATAGCAGGAGGTTGCTTTCAGAATAATTGCAGGGAATGATCTGATTTTTGTGATTTAATAACTTGCTATCTGCAAAGTCATACAGATTTGTATGACTTTTCTCCCCTGCTTGTGGAGGAAATGAACCACAAAACTTGAAATAGTTGGGAGGTTTCGTTGTTTGGTGATTTTTTTGTTGTTATTTGTTTGGGTTTTTTTATAAGTGAAAGGGAAAATAAGGCTCACAACTCAAGAAGGGAGAACTCCATAGTGAAAGAACATGGGACCATAGGGTAATTCAGGTTGGAAGGGATCTTTGGAGGCCATCTAGTCCAGCCCCCTGCGCAAAACAGAGTTGGCCATGTCTGCGTTACCTGTATCCAACAGAGTATGTAATTATGGAATGCTTGAGTATTGCATGATCATTTTCTCTAGTGTCTGCATGTAATCTGATGCAACAAGGCTGTCATTTATATTCCTTTACATTATAAAATGTACTGATTTTTCTCAAGATTTGAATTCTGTGTGACCAGAAGTCAGGCTGGTATCTCTAATGGTAGTAAGTATCTTCTTGGACCGTGTGCTGGGATTATATGTAAAATACGTAAATATGTATATTTTTCCTTAGTGCCAGCAATGCTTTTTGTTTTTTTTTCTTTCCTGCAAATATTTGGTATGTTTAATAGTTAATATGGAATACTTACAAGTGTATCTGTTCTGCAGAGAACTGAAAGAGGTTTGTTTTTTGTTTTTTTTTAATAGTTAATATGGAATACTTACAAGTGTATCTGTTCTGCAGAGAACTGAAAGAGGTTTGGTTTTTGTTTTTTTTTCCTTCCATTGGCATTTAGAAAGAAAAAAAAAGAGTTGCTACTATAACAGAATTTTATTAATGAATAATTTACACTGGTTCCAGCTGTGACCATGTGATTAGTCCTTCACTAAGCAACAATGGGTATTTTCTTTCTGCTTTTATTTGATTTCCAAGAATGTGTCATCTGTTACATAAACTGCTGCCAGTATGCCCCATGTAAACTGGTATTTTTTATTTCCTTGAAGTATAAGATAAATACACACTCATATCCTTCTGGAAATACTGTTTTAAATGAATAGGGAATTTTATTGATTATAGCTAATTCAGCATGCCAAAATCATAAAACTTGAAATATTTATTAAATGTACTAGACTGTAGGATACCTTCTTCCCTGGTAGTGCAAAAGATACTTTTCACTTTTACATTTCTATCTTAATATTTTATTACAGCAATACAATGTGTTGTAGAGGTGGACAAGCCTGCAGATTGAAATGTGGATAGTCCAGATTGTTCCTTTCCCTCGACCATATGGTGTAGTTCTAAAAGCCTTTTGTACACTGTCTGTTTAGTTAATTGTAAACTTGGTCTTTAACATACCTTAAAAAAATGAGATATATACAAACTAAAATCAGTATATGCTCTGGTAAGTAAAAGTTTGCTAAAATACATGTAAATTCACAGTCCTGGTCTCTTGGTAGGTTTTCTTTCTGGGTGAATTTGAAAGTCTTTCACTGTTTCTTGGTAACGAATGCGAGTATGTATGTGTGGAGGGACAGGTTTTTACATTTCCTCCTTGGGAAGGGGGTGGAGATTTGAGTATATAATGAACATTTCATAATATTTTTGCTTGGCAGACAGCTTTGCCAGTGGGTGATGTGCAGGAACATCGAAGATTTCTGACAGATGGATGGTAGGACTGCTAATACACCTCCACATATTTCAGCGTCTGATGTTCCCAGTGCTTCTCTGATGCCCGAGAAGCTTGTGCTCACACTTTGGTCTGATGTTGCCCAGTGTGGGGCTTTAGAAAAGCAGAACTGAGCCTTGACACAGAGGGGGTCATTTTTATAGTCATCACAAAGTGAAGCATTCATAAGCATCCATTACTTTTTTTTTTTTTAATATAATGAATTAAAAATTAATTGCTGAAGAGTTTCAGAAGCAATTTTATTTTCTGTTGTCTCACCATAAGAAGCTATTTGGGAAAAGCAGCTGTTTTCCCTGAAAATAAGGTTGATAAATCTAAAGAGGAAAAAGCAAAAGTTGTAGGAGCCTCACTGAAACTGATTTTCTGTGGGTCCCAACCTGTTTTAATGCATTGGAGAGTGTTTGCTCGTTAGTGGAAGTTTTCATGGTAGGCAAGGCTCACATCATTCATGGTTTTGGAGATAAAAATTCACTAACATTAAAAAAGGAAAACAAAAGCATTAGTAATCCAAAAGAAGTAAATTACAGTAGCAGGCAGTGAGGCTAATGTGCTGTGAGAGGCCTCTCACAATAAAACTTATTAATCTCTACTGTGTATCTCAAGTGTTCAAAGGATTTCAGATATTGCTTTTATCACTACCTGAATGCAAAGGAGTGGGTAACCTTAGGGGATACTAGAAAGGAAAAAATGCAACTTTTGTTGTCTGCAGAGATTAAATAAAGCAACTCTTGACCTTTTCTACACATGCAGAAATTGAGAGAGCTTCAGCAAGTTTGCTCAAAATGAAAGCAAATAGTAAACAATACCACATCTGTTTCTTCCCATTAGGTAGTGTGCTCATTGTGAAATAGTGTGATGGTAACTAAACAGCAAAAAGATGTTGGAGGACCATAGTTTTCCTTATGCTGCCTTTTTGTTCTCCTACACATATAAGATATTTTGCTTAGTAGATTCTTCAGAAACTTCACCTTTGTGCAGTGATGAAAAATGAATAGAGTGGGTTTGTGTGCCGCAGGAGGAGATACAGCTTCTGCTCGGCTGAAATATGAGTGGGGGGATGCTGTATGTATACAGTAACCAGTTTATATGGTGAAACGAGTGGTATCTTCCATTCTGTACTCTTCTGGCTGCAGTATTTGATCGGTGAGAGCAAGAAAGTATCTGTAAGCAGAACTTCTGCTTGCAATCCAAGTAATTCAGAAGCACTGAAATGCAAGAAACCACATGTAATGCTCGAAGAATCCAGCTATAATTTTGAGAGCTGAAAGAGAAAACGGTGACTGAACATTTGTTGCAGATTCCATGATGAGAACAGTTTTCAAAGCCTGTGAGTTGCCACTTGCAGAGAGTATATGAATAAGTACCTATTTTTACTGTACAGTGGCAAATGTAGGCTCACTTCGTTAGAGCAAGCAGTACAAACAAGATGTGCTAAAGTGTATGTTTTTTTAAAAAAAACTTAATCTAACTTTTCATGCGATTCCAAAATAAGCAAAATAAAAAAAAGTCATAGAAAATCATGTAAATTCAACAATTCCCTCCCAAATATCTTTATTTAATCTACTTGTATTTTAATAACTGTTTCTTTAAATTGAGTAGTGTGCATGTCCAGTGGAAACAGTTAACAATACCAGCTTAGTTTGTAAATCAGTGGGTCAGAGACTGCCCCTTTATAGGCTACAGATTTATTTTATTTGTGAAAATACACAACTTTTATTTTTGGCTGATTTTGAGGATTGTAGCTTTTTCAGCAAGTCTTTTTGTAAAGAAAAAAATAGCATTTTTAAAAATTAGGCTGGACTTTCATGCTTGGGCTAACTGAAAGCACTGTTGAAGTAGTTTTCTGTGGGGGGACAGTCTGGTTTATAGTGATACAGCGAGATTCATAGATATATGTAAGATGTGTTCAGGGTCTCAACTTGTGGTGTTCACAGAAAAGAATGTGGAGAGAAGGTAGCAGCAGGAGTGTAGAAGACCAAAGTTTGAAGCAGTTAGGCTTAGAGAAGCGTGTGCAGAGTACATGTAGAGGAGTGTTGGTGGACAAAGTATTTCTGAGCAGAGGCTGGAGAGGAGAGGAAAGGAAAAGGAGAGATTGGAAGGAGCATATGGAGTAGAATTGATCAAAAAATGATGACTCTTTGGCAACATGTTAAAAGCTGTTCCTTTTTTTTTTTTTCTGTTGGGAAATTTAGATTTACTAGGTGAGTCTAATAAAAATGAAAAGAACAGTATGAAATAAGCCTTGAGCCTAACTGGGGGAAAAAAAATCAGAGTTGAAGAGAAAAAACTTCGGATTTGATGTGGTAAGATGGAGGAGGAAGAAAGAGATTGTTTGCAAATGTGTTTGAGACTATTTGTGTGTGGAAGAATTGACAAACAAGGCAGTGAGACCAGAGATTAAGCAAGGAGAAAAAGGCAAGGGAGCCATGAAACTTTGGTTCTGGAACAGCAAATAAAGGTCTGTATTGAAGCTGGAGATTTCTTAATGAGGAATGAAGCAGCATGAGGGGAGAACATCTGAGATTGTAGACCTGTAGGACAAGAGGTGCGGTGGACACGTCCATACATTGGAAAACAGTTGGAGGAGAGGGTAGTTTGAAACAGAAAAATTAGACGTGTCTCATCAAGGTAAGTAGTCAATAATGCAGTATATCTGTTCTTTGTAGATTTTATTGCATCATTGATAAAGTTTAAAAAAGAAAAAAATATGATACAGAACTAAGGTAAGTACAGTAAGAAGTAATTAGAAAAGAAGGTGAAATAATTAGAAAAGGAGGTAAAAGATCAGGAAATAAAAAAGATCTTAAATGTAAATGAAAAGAGGATATTGGGGATTCAGTCATATGAGAAATGCATATGGCTTCAAGAAGTGTGGATTTTCCTTTTCAAGATGGAGTTCATCAGTGTACCAGGTGAAGACTAGTATTAATAGAGGACACAAAATACTGTCTCATTCGTATTTGCATTTTCTGGTAAGGGCTCATGCTTATGAAAAAGAACAATGTTGAAACATTTTGAAAGAAATTTGAAACATTTTTTCATATGTGGCTGAACAGCAAGTTTCTGCTGGTTTAAAGGCAGGAGTATTGTGTATTGTGGAGACTGGAAGTAGGGACGTAGGAGTCACTGCTCCTTTCTTCTGTTCTTGGATTTACTATAAAACTACTGTCGGAAAATTGTGTAAATCACAACTTTTAATTCAAGTTTTCTTATCTGTAATGTAGAGATGACAATACCTACCTACCTCACAGCAGTGTTGTGAAGTTTAATTAATGTTTGTTGAGCTCTTCAGTATTTTTGGATGAAAGCAGATAAATTAAACCTCTTACTTATGGTAAAATACCAGTCAGAAGATGGAGTACAATTCTGGGGATGGAGGGAGGAGATAGAACACTTCAGTTTTGTTGTTAAAGAGTATTTAAACAAAACAATTGAAAATATTTGCTTAGAAATTACATAATTATAGGTTTATTTATGAAATCCAAGCATTTTATTACAATTAGCTTGTAATTAGAACATGTACATAGAGCTAGTGTTTTGTTTCATCTTAAGATAGTTTAGGACTCCTTTAAAAAGTTGAATAAATCACCAGTATTCCTTTCTGTCACCATTTTAAGATGAATTCTTCATAGTCTACCTTCATAGACCAAACCAAGTATTTCTCTGTCATCAAGCATTGTGTCAAGGATTCTGTAAGGGCTGAAGTGCTGTATTTAGAGGTTGTGGACTTTGGAATAACAAGTCAGTAGGCGACAATAATAGTAACAAGTACATGAAATTCTGTGTATATATGAATGTGTGGTTATAGTATAATTTAAGGAACGCAGTAATATGGTCAGGAGAAAATACATGAGAAAATTGTTGAAAAAAGTAATTGAGTGAACTAGTGTTGAGCAATAAAATCAGTGGGGGAATTAGCCTCGCTAAGCCTTGTTTCTGAAGCTTTCTTACTATTCAAATAGGAAATAGTCAAAATAAGTTTTCAAGTTACTGTCAAAGGAAATGCTGTGTATATTCACCACCAAGTTTCTTAGAATTGGCTGTGTCTGGAGATGCAAACTTTGCAAACATAGTGTCAGCAACATCACAGGTGTCATTATAAATGTCAGCAGTATGTAAGTGGTATTTGTAAATAAGCACAAACATGTGAAATGGTCTGTGTTTGTTAGGCAACCATTATGCACCTTCAGTATGCTGAAGCCTGGTGCTTGTTTAAGTAGCTCATGTGAGTTGAATGTACACTAAATATCAAGTGGAGTTACACAGCTTGAAAAGAAAAACTGCTTTAAAGAAAAAAGCAGACTTTTTTTGTAAGTCATTTTGTTAATTTAATGCCCAAGAAAATGCTTCCATGAGTGTTAAGAAACCAACTGTCTATAGACTCTAGGAAAAATCATTTATGGATCTCTCTTGTCCATACTCATTCAGAGCTTCAATGGGAAGGAAGAGTGCTGCAGCTCTGAAGAGTAACTTGTAACTTGCGTGAATATTGCCCTCTCCAAGGATATTGGCATGCAAAACAGATTTTGTTCATCTTGGCGCATTTTGAATGCACCTCACAAATGGATTCTTAACCACTTTGAAATGAACAGAGTTTGGATTAGATTCTCTTCAGCACAAGCAAACTAATGTGTGATCGATGCAGATAGGTGGAAATTAGTCCTTTTTCAAAGCATTTGGTCCTGTTTAATTTGAGTACGCTGTCTGCTTTGTTTTCCACTGTACTTATTTGCTGGAGGCAACTTACTGTTCTCCCCCCTCCTTCCCCTCTTTCTTAATTATATTTTAAGTATATCTCTAGTATTCAAATTCAGAGAGTGAAGTGTCTTCAGAGGTATTTCTGCTTTAAATATGGGGCTGAACCAGTTTCATATAGCACCATCAGTTATCTACAGCTTTGTGGAACCAGACTTTGCTTAAACAGTAATGGGAATATCGGATCTGAAAAAATTCAGGAAGATCTGAATCAATCTGCCATAAGGTTAGACTGTTGTAAACACTTCTCTTAGATTCTGATCTAATAGAATCATAGAATAGTTAGGGTTGGAAAGGACCTTAAGATCATCTAGTTCAAATCCCCCTGCCATGGGCAGGGACACCTCACAGTAAGCAATTCCCCCCAAGGCTTCGTCCAGCCTGGCCTTGAACACTGCCAAGGATGGAGCATTCACGACTTCCCTGGCCAACCCATTCCAGTGCCTCACCACCCTAACAGTAAAGAATTTCTTCCTTATATCCAATCTAAACTTCCTGTTTAAGTTTTAACCCATTACCCCTTGTCCTGTCGCTACACTCCCTAATGAATAGTCCATCCCCACATCCCTGTAGCCCCCCTTCAGATACTGGAAGGCTGCTATTGAAAAGTCATCTATTTTATGAAAGTGATTTTTGGAACACAAGTAGATAAATGAAGACAGTTTGAGCATTATCTTCATAACCAAAACCCTTGTTTGTCTGTTTTTTTAAACTCAGCCAAGTACAGTGTTGTAGAGTCGTCACTCCAGCACACCAAAAATACAGCATTTTTATTTTCTGCTGTGACTGATGAATAAGGATGGAGTTAATTCCCTTGATCATAGAGTACTTTCCAATATGCCATCAATAAAATTAATGCAAATAAAGCAAACTTCTAGAGCCTAAATTTTCTTTGCTTGATCTTTTTTAAGACTTCTAAGACTTCATTGCTCAGCAGAGTATTTGTTACATTAACAAGGAAGCTGCAGTTCTTAAGGTTAGAAGTTTATGAAGGTGAAAATGATTCACAATTTTCCTTTTTCTTTTGTCAGCTTCTTTAAAACTACCTGTATTAATCTGAATTCTAGCAAAGGTGGAAGCAATTAAAAATAGCATTTTTGGTGTTTCCATTTTAAAGTTTTAATTTGTGTAAAGGATTCTACTTCACCATAACAGTTTATGTTGCATAGCTTGGTTAACAGGCAAGAAGTTTCCCTAGTCCTCAGTTTTGGGTTGGAAGTCTTCATAGAATGATAAAACTTAAAATGGTTTGTATTGGAAGGGATCTTAATGACTCTAGTTCCAACCCCCTGCAGCAGGCAAGGACACCTTCCACTAGACCAGGTTGCTCAAATGTTTCCAGGGATGGGGCAGCCACAACTTCTCTGGGCAACCTATGCCAGTGCATCACCACCGTCACAGTAAAGGATTTCTTCCTAATACCTAGTCCTTATATTTTCATAGCAAAAAGGTTCACAGCTTTCATCTACAGCAACAGCAAAAGCTTCAGATTTTGTGGGAGCACTGGCAAGTCAGCATTATTTCTGTCGAGCATTTGTTAAGACTGTTTTGAGACCCCATGAGTACCTGGTGTGTTTTCTCAGTGTCTTAAGCTCCACAATTGACTATTCTTTGTATATGAAAAAATCATAGTGAAAAGTAGCATCAAAGATTTTAGCTCTAGCATTGCTTTGAGTCTGGTTGAATGTGGAGGACTCTCTTGAGATAAGCACTGCCTTTATTTTAGAGGTATTTCCAAGTTGCCCATGTGCTGTTGTTTTTAAAGCCTCCAAGAGCTGTTTGTGCCTGCTGTAAACACTTAACTGATGATACTGCCAAAAATTTCCCAATGGCCAGAATAACTGCACAACCCTGAAGTCTTTAGTACAAGTCAGAACAGTCTTTAACTTGCTGGTGAAACTTGTGATCTTTGTGACTTTGAAATGAAGTGGGAATATCAAGCACAGACCTTGCGTGCATGAGGTGTAAATGGTTTCTCATGTTGGCTTGTAATGGTATTTCTGGCATTTCATTGTATCAGCAGTGTCAGTAAGAGATCCTCCTAATAGCCAGCTAAACTTTAAATAGTTAGGATCTTCCAGTAATGACTTTAAAATAGTTTCTTCAGCTTGAGCTCTGCAATGAAGAAACTATTGTGGCCATTGTAAACTTAATGTTCTTATGTTGCACGAATTTGTAGGAGGAATGAGCTAGGTTCTGCAGGTTTTCCGGTGGTTCAAGTTCAAGTATCTGATGAATGACAGTGTCATTTAGTTTTCTTGAACAGGGTGTTCAAGGTAAGGGTTTTCAGATTTTAGGAGGAAAGTCTTATGAGTGTGGCCAGTTGAGTTAGGCATGGTAAATGCTTTTCAGATTTTTTTTTTTTTTTTTTTTTTTTTGTAGATAGGCAGAGAAGTGATTCCCAAGTCACACTAAAGCTGAAATCCTAGTGAGTTTTACTAAAATTGTTATGATTTATAATGAAGTAAAATAAAAAAACTCCCTGTTTTCAGCTTTCTTTGTTAGAGGTTACAATGCAGATTGTATGCCATAGGCAGATTCTGTTGTGTGCAACAAAAGCAAAGTTCATAAGGCACAGGCTTTCTGATTGTGGTGATTTTAATGGTGCTTTTCTCATACCAACTGTCTGATAGTCTTTGAGACAAAAACTTTACATCTTGATGTCCTTTGTGTGTGTCCTTGCCTTGCTGTTATCCGTGGTAGTGCTAAAAAGGGTCACGCTGGTCTCATGTCTGTTAGGGTCTCCCCCAGACATGAATATTTATTCTTTATGCAGTATCTGTTTTTAAAACATCAGCTCAGAATCTCAACTTGTTTACAAAATAACCTTCCAAAACAGATTGCTTTGAGATGCTTGTATATCACTTTTATTCATGGAAAAAAGTTTCCTGACTTACCATTTCAATTGACAGATGATAACAGAAATCTTTCATTATCTCATATCAGTATATTTCAGCTTTCTGTGATGTGTGTATCTATAGATACTTCCTAGTGGAGGAGGTAGACCCCTTAACTTTCTTATACTTGCAGAGTAAATTAAAATGTATGCATATGCTTTTTTCTCTTACTTTAAGCAAACTCTTGAAAGTATTTTGCAGCCTCAGCAGAGAACAGAATAGAAGCAAATGGCTGAAGACATAAGTTTTGCTATTCTTATGTCAGCAGAGATGTTGGGGAACACTTGCAGTGAGGTGTCAGAAAGCACTTTGGCCATATTCTGAAGACTTTAATATTGCGAGAGCCTTTTCAGAGGGCTTAGTCAAAACTTTATTGGGAAATTATTTATAGGAAACATGATGCTGCATCATTACATCAAATTGGCAGTGTAGTTAGGCTAGATTTATAAATTGATGTGGAAAACATACCTTCTGTATATTAAGTTGGAAAGAGGATGTAAATATTCTTAAATTGAAAAATATGTTTAGTGCTGTTTAAAGTCCTCATTCAGTGTTTGAGAGCTTTCAAGCAGTTTCTGAAAGAGGTAACATGATACTGACTGGACAGAAGTTAATGAGATGTATTTATTTTCATCAATTCATAGTATGAAGCATTGGTTAAGTTCACTTGGAAAGATGAGAATTGGGCAAGTAGAAGACCAAAAATTACTAGTAATTAGTTCTAGTTCTTAACATAAGTTAAAACGGAGGACTTGGTGCAGGTAACTTGGCAACCTTGAAGTTGTTTTATCAATCACAAGAACATCATGTCCAAATTGCTCTAGTAATGTAATATTTAAATGTTACTTATACACAAAACTCAGATGATTTATTCTCTTCACTTGGTGAAGGGTTTCAAAGCTTGACAAAATCCTCATGATTATCATTTTAAATTGCTTGTGTTGCAGGTCTTTAGGTGAATAAAATGGCAGATACGTTTGGCATCACTTTTGAAGGCCGTTTTCCATCGTGATTTAATTTCATTTTGAAGTAACCTTACTGGCATGTGTTGTGAAGTTCACATATCTGTCCCTCCGTAATACTCCTCCTTGTGGGACTCCTCACAGATTTCACAGTTGAACTCGATTTGACAGTAGATCTCATCCCATCCTTTTTGTTGACTCAAGGTGTGACTGAAGAAGCAGATCCTTTCATCACATATTCAAATGGATAGTTTCTGACTGTAAAATAAATCTGGCTTGTGCCCACTCAAAAGTTGCTGCCAAACATCTCAGGCTACCAAGCCTAATGTTTAAATTAAAGTTTAAATTAACTCTTGCAATTCCAGCTTGAGGAGGAGGAGTGTTCTAAGAGCTAAATCCCAAATTTTGATGATACAAGAATGATTTGCTATAGAAAACAAACTAACTTTTTGGAGGACAGTGATATTGCTATTTCACAGAGCAACTAATGATGGCTTCTACAAAGTGTTTTGTCTTTTAATAAGTTAGCTAATATGAACTGTAAACCAAATATTTCAAATAAAAATAGTTAAAATATTTACAAGTAATTTTTTTCAAGCATATATATATGTGTTGTTACATACATGTTTCATATATAAGTTGCTTATATATATGAAACATATATACATATATGTTTCAAGCATATATATATATGTTTTTATACTAGCTATGAATGCTTAACTTTCTGTACAGAAATGGTCTGAAGCCCAGAATTGTGAAACACATTTCTCATCATATTCCCAATAAGTTGGAAGACTTTCAAAATGCCAGCCCATTATTACCAGACCAGTATTCTTTCTATAATAGGGAACTAGCAACTAATATGTCTCCTGTCAAGTTTAAAAATAGTGCTATATCACTCATTACCACACCGATTAGTTCCCTTTCACTTGGAGATATTCTAAATCAAGTGTCGTTCATTTATTTAAACTTCATGTAAGCCTTCAAGATCATCAGTATTATCAAGTTTATAGTAACAGGTACAGTACTGGGAAGGATGAGTCTTGTAAACTCTCTTGAGCCTTCAAGCACTGTAAACACAGTCCAAAGAAGTTGGGTAAGAGGAACATATTATTAAACAACATTAGCAGTCTCTGCTGAAGTAAGTTGTCGTTATTCCAGGCTTTTGAATTGCATGACAAATGGGAGCTTATAATTAAGTGTTAAATTAGAATAACTACTTCTCTTTCACATACAATTGCTAATCTTGCATTTTCAGTTTGCAATCTTGTATTAGCTCTGTACTGATTCCCCCCACAAAACAAACAAAACCTGTTATTGGCTGAAGAGCTACCCAAAATAATGTTAGAACTTTTTGTGAAGATGATTCCTGCTCTGCAGCATACTTGCGTTGAGTTCTGTAAATCTATTGGGATGATTAAAGGGAGGAAGCAGAGGAGCAAACTGTAGAAGAGGTTTTCTGGTGATGGGTAGTCAAGGCTGTAGTTGTTTCCCTGGCCTCCATCACCTGGTTCTCCATCACCTCCTTCGTCTTATCCCTTTCTCTTTTGACTTAGAAACCAAGAAAACTTTCTGCTAATTAAATATTAGCAATACTTTGTTAATCTGAACTCCCCAAAATAGTTTGCAGACTCTTTAGTATCCCTGATACCCTGTTCTGACTAGTACTTATTCCCATGTATACCACTTCGCAGATCAATTAGAAACCTATAAACCAAACTGTTGTAATTTCTGTTCAGAATGTGCTGGGAATCAGGAGATCGGTCAGTGAAATTTCCCTGTAAATAGGAGTATAGATAAAAGGTATTTGTAACAGTCTTAGACTATGTCATGGAAAAAGGTGAAAGGAAAATTCTAAGGATTAACTTTTGCTTTCTGTAGCTGAAAAAAACCCAAATGTTGTTTATATCAAGAAATGATGAAGGTCATTAGTGCCTTTGCCTAGTTAAAATAATAATTTAAATACTGAGTTTTAAAGTGCATAGTCTGCATATGTAGTAACAACTTTTTCATGAGGATTTATAGCAACAGTGTTTACTTAATGTGCAGATTTTACAGCATGTTACTTTCTAAACATGTGAACTCCAAAAGGAGCCATTACTGTCGCTTGTGTCAGGGTGTCTCTGGATTAATAGCTGTGGGACATTTTTAAACTCCAGCTTTCAATTCCTGCTGTTATATTTCGGGGTTGAAAGCACAGATGTAAGAACTGAACCTGGCGATCCTTGCATGTGCTTTTTAGTTAAGATCAAAACAATTCTTTAAAAATTATACTGTTTGCAGTTCTAAGTGCGTCATCCCCAGTGCCGCTGACCTTCTCACCTATACGGGATACGCGCCTGCCCTGATGTGTGAGTGTTTTGAGGAGCATAATTCTGAGAATGAGGGAAAAAAAGAATAAAATTGTGTATTTGAAAGTGTATTACAAGGAGCTGATTTTTCCATATATGTGTATTTACATTAATATTAAATAGTCCATAGAAGAATTACAGCAGTTCTTCAAGCAAATACTTTAAATAAGAATGATAAATAAATCTCATACTAAAAGAGATTTTGAGGCACAGTTCCCATGTGGGGGAATCCTCACCTGAGATCACTAGGACTTCTGCCATTTTCTCCCATTCACTCTATTTTTATTTCTGGCTGGGAATTTGCTTGTTAGTGTAACAAAGGTAGTCTTTGCAAACCGATACGTAGATCATAGGCACAGTAAAATTAAATGTTGTGTTTTAGTACTTAGTGACACAAAAAGCAAACATTGCAATCACTGTCTAGAGTATTTCAGTGTAGACAGTGGTTAGCATCCTTGATGCCTGCAGGTAATACTAGGTTTTAGCGTTCCGTAGGTGTTTTCAGCTCTCAGGTTGTGTGAATGGGGCGCTGTGGTTTATGGGTGCCACCAGTAAATTAATATTAGTGCTGATGCAGACATCCAGATAAAGGTGAACAATTTTGGTTTACCACATTCTCAAAAGGAGTAGAGAATGTCTTACTTTTTCCAGTTAATTTATATAAAAGATAAACTAAGTGGCATTTTCACTTTGTGCACTTACACAGTTTAGTAATGACAAACCTCAGAGCGGTACTTTTGGGTGATCTAAATGGGAGTTGAATTTTGGTCAAACATTAAAATGTGATTATGTTTTAAGGTATAGCTCTGAGGTTTCGGTGAGTCATTGCCATGAGTGGGAGGGTAATACAGCTTCTTTCAATCTAAGCCTCTGTGTGTATATGCCACATCAGATGAGGCTGGAGGGAGAAGGGACACAGCAGGAAAGGTAAAGACCTTTCAATAGTCCTTTGGAAAATCCCATTTTATCGGAATATGGAGCATTAAAAATTTTGCCTGTATTAGGTTTTATGGTGTGTTTATCTGAAATTCGCAAAGGTGATAAGTACGTTTATGTTCACAATGCGTACCTGATCGGTTCTGTAGTTGTTTAAGTTACAAGATACTGAACCACATGTGCGCTGGATACGGTGGTGGAATAAATTTCTCATACGTGTGGGACTGTGACCGTTAAAACAATCATTACTGAAACCATATACCTTATTTCCTGTAACTAATAGCAGCTCTCTACCTATGGAATATATTAACAGTTATTCCTTTGGTTTTGGATTGTTATTCAACTATTTTGTTGGACAGATATTTAAGCATAATCTGTAATTTATGTTGTCTGAATACGTCAATGAACAGAGCTAATTATGGCTTTCTGTTTCAAGCTGTGCTGATGTTTGTGAAACCACATTTCTGTTTATAAGACAGAGTTAATGAGTATTCTTTAATAAATCATAGAAAATGATGAATTTTCTCTTACCTATGTTGATTAACAAAAATACTCTAGCTGGTGTTCACCTAGAGTTTAAAAAGAAGCCATGGTTTCTGTGGCTAGTTTAACAGCTGATGCTTCCGTGCCATTAAAGTAAATATTAATTTATTATTCTGTATAGTACTCAGAATTTCTTTTAAAGGAAAATTATTGGGTCAGACTGTGGTGGCCCATCTGTTGTTTTTTTGCAACGTCCTCACTGTGCAGTAGAACTGAAGTCCTGGATGAATGTCACTGTGAGATGCTGGCTTTGTGATAGCACCTAACTACCTGCCTAAATTTCTTGGTACCTCAGTATACCTCTCTGTTAATCATGTAATTTTTGACACTGTTACCAGTTTGGAGGATTTTTTAAATTTCAGGTAGTTTCTAGTTAATAAATATCCTGAAGAATGTGATGCTACTTAAGGTATAGGCAGAGTAAAAGATTTTCAGAGTGGAGCGTGCTGCAGCCTGTGGATGGGGTTGAGCTGTTAGAGGAACACCCAGGATTGCTGGCTTTAGAGAGGAAGCACTGGAATGAGACAGGGGAAGCAGTTCTGTTTTTCTGATATTTGTTGTTTTCTTTGAAATGGGGAAAAGAATACCTGGAGTGATTTATATTTAATTGAGGATTGCATTTCATCAGATAAGGTGAACGTTCTCAGGCCATTTATCAGCTGTGTCTTTGAGACCTCTAAGGAGTATATGATACATATTTACCTTCACTTGGCTAGGTCAAGGGAAAGAAAGCAAAAATAATAGATGTTATTTTTGTATGTGAACAAAACTGGAAGTCATGTGGGTGAAATATGAGGCAAATGGCTGTCTCCTACCTCCTCTGTGCCTTTTTAAAACAAGAAATTATTAGTTATATATAATTTCCTTTGCATTATCAGTGTATCTTCTTAAAACAGAAGATTTATTGAGTTTTTCATTGCTCCAACTTAGTCAGTCGCTGAAGTCAACATGACATATATTGTGCTGCCATTATTCTTTAGTAGTTTCCTATGTAGGTAGCATCTTCTAAAAACACAAAACAAGAACAAAATATGCCATATACTGCTCCTTAGATAACATGTTTCTAAATTGAATTTCTTGTATATTGCTAGTAATGTATACAGATCATACCACACTAGAATCCTATAAGTGCTAGTGAGGTTTTTAGTGAGCAGTTTGGGGTTTCGGGGAATGAGAGTTTTTGTAAGAAAGCCTTTGAGCTTCAGATCATCTCTTAAAAATACATCACTGCTGATTTTCACCCTCATTTGCTGCTGCTGTGGGGTCTATGAGTTGTTACTGTAAACAACTACATAGCAAGAGTGATCTAAGACCTGCTCCATGGTGCATCCATAATTTCAACCCAGTTGCCCAATGTAAATAGCCAAAGGGAGTTTATTGTACGGTAATATTTGTGTAATATTTGCATAATACTTTTTTATTAATAGAGCTACAGGTAGGATAAATGCAGAGTCACCTAAATGTCAGGATCTTTAAGCAAGAAGGAAACCTGAGAACTGGAAAAAATCTCTTACCGTCAGGACTAAGAGTTATTCTCTGTCCCCATAAGGGATGTGCACTGAAAAATGCTGCAAAATAAAACCGAAGAGCACATTGTTGATTCAGCTAAACCTAGCAATAAAGCTGGTTTCAGAACTAGCCTGATGAAATGCAATTTGATAGATATTTCATGAATGAATTACTTTATTACTGATAGCGCTGATGATTTGAAAATTAACTGCAACTCATTCTCTCTGTGAGTGACTGACTCAGTGGCATTTACCAGCTTTTCACATACCTCTTTTTCAGGGTCTGAATTTGCAAAATGCTTCCCTCTAGTCCTTTAAGTTAAATTTTCAGTGACATTTGATGACAAGTGTAGCATGATTAATTACAAATTGTTCTTTAGGTGAATAGTGCAGGTTCTAAAACACAGCTTGTGTTTTTATAACAGTTATTACCGTGCAGGCTCCAAAAGGGCCTTGGAGCAGAGAGTATGATTTCGGCTACATCATTGTAAATTCAGAAAACGTCAGTGATCTCAAAAGTGTGATTTTTGAAATTAGGTCAGTGTAAGAGAGATCCGAATCTGCTTTGCTACCTGAAAAGAAGCAAGCTCCAAACTGAAGTGTCTGCTTCCAGAAGGCTATCGGTTTTCTTTTCTTTGACAAATATGTTCCTTTCAAATATAATTTATTTGAAACAGTTTGGGGGAGTGAATAATAGAGCAAATTATAACCTAAATCCTGGCTGGGTTATGGCATGAAAGTAAGAGCACAGAATACTTTGCTGATTGATTTGTAAGGGAGATCTGCATCACCTTTTTACATGGCACCATGATGGGCCAATGACTGAAAGCTGTCTAGAGCTTTCTTACATTTTGTCTCCCCATTAGATTTATTCAGTGTTGACTAGTTGATATTTTGATAGCTACTGTGCACTTGTAAGGTTTTTTTGTTTTGGCTGTTTTCTACCCTCTGATTAGAGCATCTGTATTTTAACCTGAACTTGACACTGAGACAGAACAAATAACATTAATGGAGAGTCCTGCCTTGTTGGGTTATGTTGAAAACAAAGTCAGCAGTGAGGTAGTCGTGGATGGTGAATACCTGTCAGGGTTTTGTTTTCAACTATTGTATGTGATGGTTTTGTTCAAAGCATATGAAAAGCAGCTTTTCAGTACCCCAAGTTTGTGACTCATGAAAGAGATGAGCAATAGTCACAGGGTTTTCATCTTTCCCTTTACTTTGGGGAGCATTTTTTGCATCCTGTTTGTGAGCAGCTCTGTGGTTTCTCATCTGAGAGCTTCCTTAAGCCTGCGACAGTGTTGTCTTCCAGCCATTTTGGAGTATTAAAAAAAATAACCCACATGGTTTACATGTCCTGTAGTTCCTAATACGTAGCTTGGGCAGTGATCCCAGATCCCAGCAGTGCAGGAGACGGTCCTGGGGGGATGCTCAGACTGCGTCTCCCCATCTAGGTCTCTGCCTTCAGCTCACCCAGATTACCATTATTATCTACTACTGGGGCTGGAGTGTGTTTGAATTGTTCTATAGTTTTATCTAGCACCAGGAAGAGGGGGGGAAACCTATGTAAAAATGAATAAACTACTTCCTAACATATGAAAGAATTGTATGTATTTGAGAGTGAGTGTGTAAAGTAAAGCTGCTTTTAAGTATCATGATTGAAACCAACAATAAATTCAAAACACAGTATTTTTTTTAAGTCCTGCACAATTTATTTGAAAATTACAAATGGTATCCTTCAGTGGCTGAAACTAATAGGTGTGATGGTTTTGTCATCATGGTTTCTAGGTAGCTTTTTCTGAAGCAAACTTATTAATATGAAGAATCAATTTTACATCAAAAATGAAGACACTGTAAGGCCTTGCAGTATATTTCTGTTTTTTTTCTTTTCAATATAAATCTTTTAGTTAAAAAAAAAATATTTCTCTATTGTAATTTTCAGAATCCAGACGGTTTGGAAGCACTTAGAAAATGTGTGTTCTTCTAATTGAAGCCTTTTATGGTGGTTCCCACAAACAGCTGATGGATCTTCTCCAGGAGGAGCTACAAGAAGACTGTGTCCTCTGTACACTCCCTGCCAAGAAGTGGCACTGGAGAGCACGAACTGCTGCTCTCTATTTCATGCAAACCGTGCCAATAAGTCCTAATTACAGGTAACCCAGGAATTTGATATTTTCTAAACTCAAATTAGAGAGGCCTTCAGCCAACTCTTTTGGGTTGAATCTTCAGTTGTGTGCATGCAGGTGAATATGTGCAAGCAAATGGTGACTTGAAGTGGACAACACAAGGTTTTGTTCTTGCATTTTTTTCTTGGGGTATAATTGGGAAATTACTGCTGTTTTTTAAAGTTTCTTAGACCATTCTGTAATGCATTGGTAGCCCTTCAGAGTCTCTAAGTCAAAGTGCATTGATACCTTTTTGTGTATACGTGTACATCTTATTTTAAAATTATCAAGTGAATTCAGTAAAACTGAAAGTTTTAAACTGTGAATACTGAAAGATTTAAACTCTGCTTCACAGATTTGGTTGAAAGGTGGCATGGATGTGAACACTGCATGCTTTCTCACTTGCCCTCCGATCTATTAGCAGTCTGATTTCAGTGTGTATCACTCAGGCTGACCTGGAGGATTAAGGGAGCAGGTTTATCTTAATGATGGTATGGTTCTATAATATTCCAGCAACTGTGGATGTCAATTATGCATGTATGTAAGTGGCAAATTTCTATCAGCTAGAACCTGGACTGATAAAAACAGACTATTTAGGTCAAGAGATAGCAATCATGCAGTGAGAATCAGTCACTCCAGAACCAAGCTGTCTTTAAACCCAGCAATTTTACTTGTCCTGCCTCATCATTTGAGATGTGGTAAGATGATTGTCTTGAGCAGTGACATATCGTGTGGTGCAGCGTGTGCTCCACTCAGGGCATGCAGCAGAGCATCACAGCATGCACGGTAAACGAGCACTTCGTTGACTGTGCACTTTCATGGAGAGAGCCAATTCCTTCACAGAGCTGTTTTAGCACAAGCAGCTGCTTTTCAGCAACAGAATGAAACTTCAGCAGGACCCTGAGCACACCTCAATGCTGTGCTAACTAGTTGCAAGTCAGAACTGGGTCTGGTATTTGTTACCAGGAGCAAGCAGGCATAGTTGGCTGGAGAGGAATATGATTTTTCAAGAGTAGATCTTGTGCTGTAGAGGGCTTCATTTGAACATTGTGACCCAACATAATGTCTAATCCAGTTTGGAATGCATACTATATAAATGTGCACCTTTTCTGTTCCTGTTTCTGGCTTGCATTTAAAATAAGCTACCCTCCCAAGCGAAATGTTATATTTAATTTTCCCTGCTTTGTCTTCTGTGAGGCATTCAGCGTTGGTTTCCTGTTGCTTTCCTTTTGCAACAGTTTTGTTTTGGAGGAGTGTATATGACAAACTGTTATGTAAATTTGTCTTGTATCACAACCACATCCTCCAACGCATCACAATGTTATCTGTGTTCCTTCAAGGTCAGCAGCCCAAGCTGTCCAGCACTAACTGTATTAAAGTAATCAGACATCTCTCATAGACATACACTTCATTAGTTTAACTTATAGTTACATTGACCTAAGATAACTTAACTCCAGTTTGTCAATTAACCCACATCTTGGGGGAAGGGGGAAGGAATGATGACAAAAAAAAAACAATCAAGAACCCACGAAAAACCCCCAAAATCCAGCAAAAATACCTCAACCCAGCAGCCTGGAAACTCATTTGAAGTTAATAAACTTGCAATCTGTCATAGACTTATGTGCAAATATAACCTTTACTGACAGCAAGTAAATCTGATCTAACCAATAGAGCATCTTAAAGAGAGGAAAGCTTTTTCTTTGCTGTTGCTGTTTAGGGTTTGATCAGACAGAATCAAATAGTCAAAGTTGACTAAGATGCGATGTCTAAAAAAGAGTATGTACCTTGTGCTCACAGGCAGGATAAAATTTTAGGAACAAGGGCTGATATGGCTGATAAGAGGAAAACTGATTAGAGGTACCTTCTACTTTACTTGCACATTTTTAATGTTTGTTTTGTAATTGAATGTTTCCAGTATTTTATTAAAGTGCAGCAGACTGCAGCCTTGTAAGACTGACTACTATCTCCTATTAGAAACAATATTGATTAAAATTAACATTGATTCTTTTATTTCTAGCTTGCTAGTAACCACTGAAGATGTGCTTCCCAGGTAGTAGTTTGCTAAGACAAAATCGTTGTTAACTGGTAGGAGTGTGTTCTGAATAATGCATTTAAATATTTCAGCCTTCTTGTGAGGTCGTGGGAAATATCAAATATGCATTATTTATAATATTTACATTATTTGTAGGATAAAAATTTTCTTTTACATGTGATTTTCATAAATGGGACGTTTCATAAATAGCTTGTTTCTGTTTGTGCATTTAATAATACAGAAAGGACACAAATATTTTGAGGGCAAACACTTGGTAACAGAGCTGCATTACTAAATTTTTATTTTCAAACAGTACTTTATTTCAAAATGCTGGTATGTAGAGAAGTAATATTGATGCTAGTAAGTCTGATACTGCTATACATCTGTACAGCAGTAGTATATATAAGTCTTAAAAGATCTGTTCTTTTATACATATAAACTGGTAATGGGAAAGAAACAGGTTTGTTTAGTTGTCAGATGATGATCAGTGAGTTAAGGGACAGTCTTAAATAGTGCTTTTGAAGCAGAGTATGAAGGCAGGATCATAGATATTAAATTCAGGTACTCTGCAGTGACTACGGAGTTTATGTGAGGAACTTGCAAATATTTTTATTGGAGAATAGACATGTACTCTCTTGAACAAGAATTAAAGCTGAATTAGTAACGAACAGTGCATCTGATGTTACTTTTGTGAACCGTGTGGCTGATATTTTGGTGTGCAATAAGATGATGTTCCCATGCAAGAATATGGGGATCTATCCAGAATTGTCTCAGGGAAATGTCCTCGCCCTTTAAGGGGAATACATGTAACAATTATGGAAGGCATCAGACACTTAGTATTTTATCTGCGGTGCTGCATAGATTTGTATGAGTTCCCCATCACAAAGGCTGTGCTGTGTGTTTCTCTGTAAAATTGTTGAATTTCCGTTTTCATGTATTCATTGTGCAGTCTGTTGTTAAACCAGCTTACGTCTTTATTCATCTCCTCAAAGAAGGACAGGAGCCCTGATGAATGGGGAAGATCAGGCATGCAGCAAGTCCTCCAACTTGGAAGGCCATAGGGAGAGTTTTTAAAGGCAGCTTACTTGTCTAGTAAACTTGAAATGGTGTAATATATTGAGGTACAGCAGTCACAGAGCTGAGCATTTTTGAGCGCTTTCTTAATTGCTATGCAGAGACTCACATGATTTTTCCTTAATTGGAAAGGAGGTTTCTGTCTGGATATTGTATTAGTCCAAGGATTTTCATCCTTGGGGGTGGCAGTTGCCAAATCAGTGTTTGGAATGTGCTGAAAAAGGGCAGAATTACAGTGCTTTCTCTAAATAAGTTTTTCAACAATCATGCAGTTTTGCTAGCAGTTAATGGAATATTATCATTTTCATTCAGTAAATTAGGAAGGTCCAGGAGGGAGATGTGACCTCCTCAGGCTGCTGGCAGTCTGCAGAGCTGCTGCATTGTCTGCTTTGTCTCCCAATTTGCTTCAGACAGCTTAAAATTTTTGATAAATATAGATGTCTGATCGTGTCTAAAGTTGTTTTCCGAAGCACACAGTGAGTGTTCAGTAATTCCAGAAAACATGTAACAAAAAATATTTTTTTTACCCCCCCCTTTTTTTTTTCTTCTTAATTCAATGGAACTTCTCAAATTTGAAAATAGCATTGCAAAATTTAATGGGGGAAACGGTTCCTTTTTTTTTTTTCTGTAATTCTTTATTACTATGAACAACCTCTAACATTTCAAATAATAGATCAGTTATGACACACTAGATGAAAGTATTTTATATTTTAGGGGCTGTACTCTACAGTAAGTAATTCAAACTCAAAAAAGTTAGTACTATGAGACATATCAGCAAAGCAGAGAGACTAAATACAGTGTAGCTTCCAGTTTGTTTTAATAGCACTGCTAGATTATTTTAAATATATATATATGAGAATATTATGTGTAACAATCAGTATTGCCCCCCAGGTAGCTGTTCATATGAATGAAGATTTTATTTGTAACAGACTCTAGCCCTGAAATACCCCTAGGGTAAATGTTAGCATATATATACCCCCTGATATTTGACAACTATATTTTAAAGACAAACTCTATGCTTTTTACATTTTACAAAAGAGAAAACAAATCATTGTTTTTAATTAATAGAGCTCTGAAAAAAACCCAACAAACCCAACCCAGCCTGGGGGTGTGTGCTTCAGCAATATATAGCAATATATAGCATATTCCAACAGTATATTATGTAAATGTCTTGGTTTGTGTGTGGGTTTTCTGTCTTTTTTTTTTTTAGTATGTGTGTTTTGTTTTTGTTTGTGGGATTTTTATTATTATTTTTTATTTAAATAACCTGTGAAGACTACTAGATTTAGGATTGTTTCAGATCTGATGCTTTCATTCTGTTCTGTAAGAAGAAAACATGTTATTATAGAGTGAATTCTTTACTACCTGGTGGATCGGTGTCGCCTGAATGTACTCTTTAAAATATACGTCCCGTAAATTTTATTCCAGTGAGTAGTTCAGTCACACTGAAAACATAACACAGCTTGCATGTGTGAGCATCCAGAAGCTGGAGTGCTTACTGTTTTCTAGATATTTAAGAAAAACCCACAACCCTGACAGTAATATATCCTGGAGAAGATGTCTGAATAAAGATGTGAATTGAAGCAAGGCAAGGCAAATTTCATCCGTTGCATTAAAGATGGATAATACATAGATGCCTGTTTGTGCTGGGAACCTTTCTGTCTTTTTGTACCTTTATGTCAAATGCTGGAAGTGCATCTTTATATAATCATTGTAGGAAGTGCAGTAATTTTCCCTGCATTAGAGACCTTCCCAGCATTTGACCATAATAACACTCAGGTAAGAAATAAATAAATAGATGTGTGAGTAGTACAGTAGTTAAAAATAACCATGTACCTGCAAATTAAGCAAACAAAAAAGTTCACCTGACGTTTTTTTTTCCCCACCCCTTTTTTATGGTCTTTCCTTCTATATATAGATGAATTAAACTTGAATCTTGTTTATGGTATAGACTACTAAGACTGTGTATTTTGGTCTGATTGTTCATGTAAGCAAAGCAAGTATGTGTCCATATGGAATGGCATGAAGCTCCACCCCTTACCCTGATAATGCCCTCCACTTCTGTAGTCCTGGGTAATAGAGTATCTCCCAGCCTGAGTAATAGGTGTGACACAGAATCATAGAATGGTTTGGTTTGGAAGTGACCTTAAAGATCACTGAGTTCCAACCCCCTGCCATGGGCAGGGACGCCTTCCACTAGATCAGCTTGCTCCACGTGCCATCCAGCCTGGCCTTGAACACTCCAGGGATGAGGCCGCCACAGCTTCTCTGGGCAACCTCTTCCAGTGCCTTGCCACACTCTGGGTGAAGAACTTGATCCTAATATCTAATCTAAATATACCCTCTGTCAGTTGAAAAGCATTTCCTGTTTTCCTATACCTACATGCCCTTGTAAAAAGTCCCTCTCCAGGTTTCTTGTAGGCTCCCTTAAAATACTGGCAGTCTGCTCTCTGGTCTCCCTAAAGCCTTGTGTTCTCCTGAGACACTCTTGCTGATGAGAGGTCATCTGATGCTGACAGTACATAATGTGGAATTGCATATGTAAAACCAGGTTTTGTGATTTTGATTAATATTGCCCAAAATCTGTTCTAGGAACTTCTGAAAATGTTATCATTCAAAGTGAACTTCTGAAGAAGAGCCTATTATCGAATGTGTTCGAGAATGAGCCGTACTATAAACCAATGCTTTGTGAAAGTTAACAAAAGAAAAAAGCTGATTTTTTTTTTTTTTTTTTTAATTAGGAAGATGGTGTATATAAATGTAAACAATTAAGTAGTTGGTAAATTAATCCAATTAAAGAAATGAAGTAATCTGGTAAAAAATTAAGTAAGGTCTAAGGGCAAAGTAACTTCCTATTGAGGATAACAGTACTGGTGCGGTTTTTCTCTTACAGTTGCACGGCTAAAATTTACTTTTCAGTATGACAGAGAAGGAGCTGCCTGAAGATTTTCATGAAGCTGGTGAAGGAGGTGGGATCTCCTTTGTCAGGCAGATTAATTATCTTGTACTTCAGTACTTCACTACAGAGAGGCCAGAAACAGTTTTTGGTGCTGTAATTTAAGAACAAGTCTTTTTATTCTTAGTTCTGGCTGTGTAAAAACTTGGGGGGGGGGGGGGGGGGGAAGAAGAGGAGGAAATCCAATATCAACAACAAAAAAAGCTTTTAAGGAATAGGAAAAATAATTTCCTCAGTAAACTACCTGAAATTTATTCAGGCAGACAGCAATGTGATCTTAAACATTCACTTCACATTAATCAACTTTGCCTCAGATAAAATGCTGGCAGATGGTAGCTATTAATTTTGAAAGTGACAGGTTTTCTTTACGTTTTTTTTGTGTGGAAACCCCCACATGCACTCTTCCCTTCAAAAACTTTGGTTGTTTAATTTGTCCAACATGTTTTTTTTGTTTTTTTTTAATTAATTTTTTTATTTTAAATACAGTCCTATTATTATGCAATTTCACAATTTGGATAGTTAAAAGAGGCTTTAGATTAATATAAATGCAGGCTGCTTTCTTTGAAGTCAGTGGAAATATATATATATATATGATCTCAAATTTGGCAGAAATAAGATGGGAATGCTGGACATGATGCACAGAGAGGTGCAGGACTGGGAAGGACACTGGTTGGGACTGCTGGGTGATCTCTAGAAAGTGCTAATGCAAAATGGCAGTTGTCTGTTTGATGTGTAAAAAATTTGCCGAAATTCCAGAAAAATACTCTGATGAGACAAGGGAAGAACAGTCTGTTGTTTCAAACCCTAGCATGTTTTTTCCTTTATGTTCTCAAATGCTGGGTAAAATCCTTATTTTTCTTTCTAAAATGATTTTTATGAATCACCTGGAGAATTGATATTTACATTGCTGGCAGTAAAATGTAATGAAATTGTGCATTATGACTCAGTATTTCTATACTTAGGATTTTAATGATGATTTTATCTGTCCTTTTAAATTGTTGCTGTGTATATATTTCTAGATTAGTTATGGATTACATTTCTATTTTCAAATAAAAAACATATACAGTACTATATTATAAAGAGCATGATACTTTCTACAATTCATTGTCATTCTAGTCCATAATACTAATTTGATTTTCCAGAGGGAAAGAAACAAAGCTTTTGGTTTGCGTCTAATAAAGAGAAAAATTTGAATTTTTTTTTTGCTGTGCCACTTTTTTCCCTAATCTATTCTTTTGTTTAACCTAAGAAATAAATAATACAAATTTTGTCAGATACATGGTTTGCACATGATTTGGATTTATAGCTTCGTATTCCAGTGTTTAAATAACTAGCATGCTTTATGAATATGTACAGCTTGGCTGGGGTTTGTGAATTGATACACGGTGAAAAATTTTATATTATGCAAACTGTTTTTAGGAAAACATTTTTGGGAGGCCGACCTTAAGTGTGTTTTCCAATTTTTATTGTTTTATTTTTTGCAAGCATTAATCTGACCCAAATACATTGGAGTTTGGAAGTCTTGGTGGGTCAGACAGCTGCGTTCATGTCAGTTGCCAGTCTACTACTGACCAAGGATTCAGTTACCTACTGGCATTTAGTTACCTAGTTCATCCTGAGTGCCGGTACCCAAGAGCTTGGCACGCTACTCAGCTGTTTTCATGTCCACTGGCACCATAACTGCTCACCTTGCTTCTATTGACTACAGCTGCCATGAGCACTGGGTAGGGGCTTTCTCTGATGT
This sequence comes from Pezoporus wallicus, assembly GCF_028554395.1. Taxonomy (NCBI): domain Eukaryota; kingdom Metazoa; phylum Chordata; class Aves; order Psittaciformes; family Psittacidae; genus Pezoporus; species Pezoporus wallicus. Next base: position 761,355 of record NW_026636431.1, on the reverse strand, counting down.
CTTCAGGTGGTTCAGTCTGGAAGTTTGGAAGTTCAACTGCCCAAAGGTGTTTTCTAGTTTTATCTTATCTGGGATTACAGCTGTATACAGATCTATAATGTGCATGTGACCATGTTGGCAGGTGATACTTCTTAACGGGTAGCACAACTTGATGGGGTTGTGGAGAGGTGGTAGAGTGAAGTAGGGCTGCTGGTCCAATGTCCATACAGTGTGTGATTTCACAGGGTTTTGCTTCAGACAGGGTGCCCACTGGTTCTTAAGGACTGAATGTCCATAAAATGAGGCTGGAGTCCATTAAATGCTCTCCAGGAGCATCACCTCCTGGTGTATTTCACAAGTATTTCCTGTGAAGGGATCCAGTTCGTAATCTTGGAGACCACACTGGTGTGAGCTGAGGCAGACTAGGTGAGGGTGGTTGTAAAATGGGTGATTGCTTCCTAAACACTGTTCTGTATCAAACTGAAATATTAATCTAAATTGACCCATAAAATACTTCATTTTGTGGATTACGATGTCATTCCCTAAACATGAAATATATACCTAGGCTATAGTTTGATTGCAGTCTGTATGTCAAATTATGGTGCAATGGAATGTGTTTATTTTAAGATGGACTTCTGACTCCCCCGAAGAGCACTTTGATCAATTTATTTCCTCCTCCTCTTCTCTCTTACACTACTCAGCCCAAGTATCTTGGGAATGATACCTGTTACTGGTATGCTTTGAATCATTATGATGATTAATTACCCACCCTTCAAAAAAATACTGAGAATCTATGTAAATTATGTTTATTCATTTGAATATCTTTGACAAATGCAAAGCAACTGAAAAGCTTTTTCTTTTCTGTTGTTGTTGTTGATTCTATAATGAAGATTTTTGCAATCTCCTTACTTCCTTGGACAGTATTTTCTCTTTCTTGCCTTTGTCCTTTGTCCCTGTCTTTTCCTCCCTTCCTCCTGCACATATACTCTGATGGTCCAGTGGACACAGTCATTTTAAAGAATGCTTTACGTTTCAGAGCACTTTTTTTTTTCATTGTTTATGTTTATAACCTTGCCAACTTTTTCATAATTTTTCGTTTTAGCTCTCTTAATTTCCAGTTTACTTATTACATGCTGGAGCTTATATTTCTATCTAATAGCAACTTGAAGAAAGAAAGAAACAGCAGTGGACACAACATCAAAAGCAAATATGTGATTTTTCTTTTTACAGAAGAATTACTGAAAGGATTTATACCTGTTAACAGTATTGTTTATAAAAATTACAATAAGGAAAGTTGTATCTGGAGTGAGCCTACTGATTCTCTCACAGTATTCTTACCTGAAATAACCACTTAAATTGTTTAAACTAATGATTTATCAAATGAATTAAAAAATAAGTGAAAAGTATTAGAAGCAAACTAGTAGAAAATTTTTCAACTTTATTCGTTGTTGTAGCTAAGTAGTATTCCTATGAGTTTTGTTAACTTCTGTTTTATTTAAGAGTGATAATATTTTTTAACATAACGTATTCTGCATATGATGATGATGTGTGTCTTTCTGGCATATGGAAAAATCTTCTTGGAATCAATAATAAGAAGAAACTTTTGAGTGCATATAATATGCATGTTATATATGGAAGAATTACAAAAATGAGGAGGAGTAATCTGCTATTTTTTATTTATGTAAGAGAATATCCCATTTTTAATTAAAGATGGAATTTAAGAATGATAAATGGGACCATTATCTAGTAACAGTTAGTTTGCTGGCATTTTTTTCCTACTGGTCTGTAGATTGCTGCAGGTTTGACAATGCCTTTGGCTTTTGTGAGCAAAATGCATTTCCCACTCTTGACAGAATGGTTGTAACTCACTAAACATGGAACAGTTATCATGCATAGCGACAGCTCTATGTTTAAACCCTGAGGAATAATTTTAAATTATTTTTATGCAGAAATTTCCCAGTTATCAATTTTATTAAAAACATAACGGCTAAAAAATTTATATGCCAAATGAAGTAGGAGAAATGGTGCTAAATATACTAAAAGTATGCAAGAAGAGGAGACGAATTTTGAATGAAAGCGGTACCTTTTTTGCTTTTAAGTGAACTAATTCCTAAAGTAACTTAGAAGGAGAATTTATTTCTCTTGCCATAGCTGTAAACAAATTGTAAAAGAGCCAAAATTAGATTTTGTTTCTGAAGGAAGTACTGAAGTACTTCATCCTGCTTATGGTGCCAGATATAGCTTGTGTCTGTCTTGTAGCCATTGACAAAAAAATGAATGGTGTTTTATGCTTGTTTTCCTTCAGGAATGTCCAGTTCTACTTAACACATGCAGAGGCTTATGTTGGAGGTTAATAGGTGGATATAGGACAGCAAAGGTTGTGATTAGATAGATTGCAGGAGTTCCTTACAAACAGCCTATTTTGTCATATTTTGCAAGTTTTTGAAGGTTTTTTGTCTTCTGTAGTAGACTGACCTTTATCTTGTTTGTTCTTTTTTTTACTTCATCCCTTAAATTACTTCTTTATGCTATTCTCATCCTAAATTTGTGGATGTAGCAAAAATTTAGAACCAAGTGTTACCTCTGTGATATCAAAGCGGGAGGACAGAGAATGTGGGTAGTGTTTTGGCAGTAACTTGAGCTAGCCAAATATTGCCATCAGGTGTTAGGCATCTGGTACTTCTGACTCTCAGATATCCCAAGAGAAATAGCGTCTTCCTACCTGCTCTTGTATCATACACATCATGCCTGTTGACCCTGCTGGTTTTAGCATTTCTCTCCATTACTTTCACAAAACTTAAGTGTCCTGACTGGGAGAGAAGTTCAATTGTCTGGAGTCAATTGACCATTGTGTATACTGATCGCTTTAGATGATGTCTTCCAGATACCAGTCAAGAGACATATATGGAAGAGGACTTGGTTACAGAGTCCCGAGAGCTATCTAGTTTACACTATAGTGTTACCGTCTACTCAAAACTCTACAGGTGGTTTGCAGTAGTGCATACTCTCATGGAGTTTAAATGCCAGCCTTGCAAAGGATCTTGTGGCCCTAAGGTGCTTCAGAATCAGTCCTCAGTGGTTTCTGTGGCTGTTCGAGCATTCAGGTCTGAAGTGCTTTAAACACAGATCTCAAGTCTTGCTCAAGAAGATAGAAGCCCTCTAGGCAGAGGTTGTTGGGTGGAGTTTCAGAAATCAATAGTTTCCAAAAAGATTTTGGAAAAACAGAGTCTAATGTAATTATTCAAAATTGCATAATGAGTTAGAAATAATAAAACCTACTTTTTTCCTTTTTTTTTTTTAACAGAAAACCTAGAGAGTGGTATTGCATGAATTCATACTTATTCTGCTGTAAATAGACTGAAAGTTATTTGTATATATTTTGTCATATCAATATAGAAAAAACCTGCTTGATTTTAATGTGTCTTGGTATGTTATGATGAGTGGAGTATACATTCAGTATTAAAAAGCAAGCATCTCTACTTTTCAAATACTAATTTCCGGTGTTAACAGTTGTGTGGAAGGACATTAACATTGTGGATTGCGTGGTGTCTCTGGAGTTCAGGCGTGTTTGAAGACAGTATTTATGGTGTCTCTGTACCTCCTGTTATTAACAGGCATTTTTTCAAGGGACTGTTCTTAGATGATACTTTGCACATGGCTCTTAAGTTTTCTTAGATACTGATTGGAAAAAAACAAAGGGTATAATAGTTTTCCCATGACTCCAAGAGATCTTTGGTGCTCGATGAGACCAGTATGTTCAGAGCATGGGTGAATTTGGTATGTCCAAGCAAGAGGGGCGAATGAATTAGTGGCAGGGAGGGAGTTTGAGATGCTTATGTGCTTCCTGGATTTTTAAGCAGTATAAAGGGTATTTCAGCTGTTGAGATGAGGCTTAGCAGCTGCTCTGCAAACTTGTAATAAAACAGGGGCCTGAATTTTCTTTATCTCGAGCATCTGCCTCTGACCACAGATGTTGCTGGGGCTCTGCATTTCTCTTAAACAGTAATCTTTGAATTACATGGTCGATATATAGTAGTAATGAGAATATTTTTTTAATTGGATAAGATGGGATATGGAGATGATATTTATACTTATTAATTGCTAGGTACGTACTAAGACTGAATCATGAAGAGGAAGGTACAAATGCTGTTTATGAAGCAAATGCTTTGCAGTGGAGGACAACTGTGCAGTCACACTCTGAGTTGTTACAGCATCACTGTGGTATTTGCCTTCCCATTATCTCTTTAACTCACTTTTCCATAGTGTATTTTGGTCCATACATATGTTATTTTATTTTTATTATTTCTTATGCCTCCCAGTGTGTGCTGTGGAAACTGTAACTTCATTAGCTCTTGTTTGTTAATTTTATCTTTAAAATACAGAGGGGTTTGTGGTGTGAGTGGTGGTATATTTAAGGTAGAATATTCCATGTTTTTGCAGATTGCCAGTATTAAATGCCAGAGCAGCCTTCTGACCACGCAGCCCAACCACGCTTGTTCTATTAGCTGTACTTCTGAAGTATTTGTTTCGTTTTTTACTCAGATGGATAACCAATATGGAACATTCTGTCCACATAAGTCTATTAAAGAGGTTAGAGCATCCTGCTAATTAGGAAAAACTAATTAGGCAGATTGTTGCGCCTGTAATCAGAATTTTATATTTTAATGGATTTTGAAATGCAATATACTCACTTTTCTTTTAAGTGTCTGGAAATGGTATTTTTGAGGAGATTATGCACTCAGAATAAGAAAGCAGTAACATTTTAATTTTTGAATTTATTAAATAAACTGTAAAAGAATATATGCAATAAAATTCTTGAAATCATTAATTCATACCAGCTGCTTATTGTAGCAGTTAAAATAGTTTTGTTACCTTCCTGTTGGTAGATTTAAAGTTTTTTTTAACTGCCCCAAAGAGGAGTTGGATTGAGGTGATAGGAAGAAACAACGTAATTTGTGGCTGTGTTAAAATTGCACTTAGATAGTACAAAAATCTCACAAATTACTCTTTGGCTGCATCAGAGAGTCTTTGGAAGTTTATTGTATTTAAAGCTGAATCAAAATCCTTTGTGAGTGCTCTGGCAATGCTCTTAGGAACTCACAGTCTGGAAGCTGAAAAATAAGCCGATCTTCAGCTGTGGGGTGGTGACCTGAAATCAAAACCATTGGGGTTGGTTGTGTTTTCATGGTTCACATCTCAATTCTCGTTAGGTACTGGTGACCAGTACTGAGGCATTTCCTTGTTTTACAGCGTGCCAGGTGGAAAGCAAGGGATATATCAAGGCTGGGCTGGATGAGGCTTTAAGCAACCTGGTGTAGCGGAAGGTGTCCCTGGCTGTGGCAGAGGGATTGGAAAGGTCCTTACCAACCCAAACCATTCTGTGATTCTTTGTTTGTGTCTGGGGAGAAAAAGCCTGATTTGAGATACTGTTAAAATACATAAATTTAAGACAAATTTATCCTCAGTGTCTACTTTTGAACTCTCAGTTATGCCCTGCTATGAACTGTAATTAGTCATAACCTTTTTTCAGGCTTGTCATTCTGAATTTTGGAAAATGCTTTGGCTTGTGGATAATCCATGTAGCCGAAAGCTGTGGGCAGTGACCTGTCTCTGCAGTCTGTCTCAGGACCATCCTCTGAGATGCAGTTCAAAATACAGATGTTGAAATCAGTGTGATGAGGTTGGCGGCCATCTGGAATTTGGCCATCTGCTCATTCCTTCAGAAGCAGGGAGCGATGCATTTGAGGTTCCCTGCCCCTTCTTGTCACAAGACCATTCAGAACTGCATCTTTGAAGCCCCATTTGTGAATTTTATCTTGCCAATTGCTTGACACCCAGTGATATAAGGGGCTAGAAAAAGAAAAACAGACAAATACTAGACAAACAAAAGATTTTGAAATGAGCTGTATAAAAGAACTTCAGTAAAGCACTAAAGGCTTAAAATCATATATCTCAGGTCTAGCAATGTGGAAGAAGGAACCATGGAGCAAAGGGAGATGTAGCTTGCTATACTAACAAATAGAAAATGGACAGTGGTGTCCCATCGGGGCATGGTCCTTGCTAATTCTTTTGCTAACACATCAGGAAATCCTTCCAGAAAATGTGTAGAGTTTGTACCACATGAAAGCAGAACTGTGAATATAGGGACTGGAGGATAGAGCAATGAGGTTTGATCCACTTAAAAGGAAAACCTTCCTACTTCTAGTCCAAGGAGGCTGAAAAGACAAAACATATAGCAAGACTTGTTTTTGTGGTGTCAGCCTCTGCCCCTGCCAGACCTTCTGTATTTGCTGGAGTGTCAGCTCTGGCTTTAGCTAGACAGATTGGTGTTGATCAGCATCTGTGATGACGTGTAGATTTGCACCCTTCCACACTCCTGCCGTTTAGTCTTCAGCCTGAAATCTGGGACTATTACCAGCCAGACGGGTCTAGGGTGGTTAGCATGATGTCATGTCTCTAAGCAGTCTATGGAATAAGAATGAAATTTATGGTAATAAATATTTTAAATTGTTTTTGTTTGGCTTCCTATGGAGAAGAATTTCTTTAGGTGAGAGGTTATTTTTGCAAGCAACTCTGCTGTATGATGTATTGATGGCTTCGGTACATGGGAAGCGTCTCTTCCTCCAGTGTCACAGGTTGAAATGATACACACACTTAACAGCTTTCAGAGTGTTGTGTAATTACTGGTCATTCTTCTGAAGTGGATGACTCATTTGGCCTTCAGCGATCGGAGGTGTGCTGGCCCTCCATAAGACTCTACGCATGCATATTTTTGCTTCTAACAACCACAAGAATTCCTGTTTTCCCCTTGCATGTCTCATTTCCTCGGATAACATAGAGAAAATGGAAAACAGAGCATTTGAAGTGAGAAAAGGTGTATTTTGAAGAAATTTGCATCCGTCCGGATATTGATGCACACTTAAACTCTGCCTGTTTAGTTCTCACCCGAAAGGACATGCTTGGCTATGTCTTATGGTCTTATTCTTAATATTACTGCTGCTATTGTTAATACGGTAATAAAGTAATAATCTATTAGTCCATAGTTCAATACCAGTATTTCAGGTTAGGAAGCTATTTAATTCTTGTGGCAGGACAGCATGAGATTTCTGTGTTTTACCATGTTCTGGCATGCTAAGATGTGAAAGTTCACATTAAATTAGTTCTGGTTTAACTGTCACTAGCTTTTCTTCCAGCATTTCAGACTGTGTCCCTTTTGCTGTGACATTGTGTGGGTCCTGGTAGAGGCTGATTGCGGAAGTACAGGCTTTTAATTTCCTGGCAGACAGGCATATCTGTATCAATAGACTGCCCTTGGTCTTGTTGCATTGAAATCTGAATAAATTTGTGTTGATCTCGATAAGAGTTTTGAACCTTGACTTTCTAATGCTTTACAATTGGGTATTTTTTTCATCGCTTTCTCAAGGAGGATGACTGTAGTAAGATTACTGATTACTCCTTGTATTTGATAATCATTTTGTAATGTGGGAGGGATATTAAGAAGAACAGAATTGAATGCTCTTGGAAAACTTCATGGAATCAGGTTTAAGCACTGCTGTAAATAGGATGCACATTCCCTTTTGATGCTGAGTTAGGTATAGCTTGACTGTTGCAGGAAGAATATGTCAACACTCAGGACAAAAATCAGAAAACACTTGCAAAACATAGGGTGACTCTGTCATCTTTGAAAATTGTCATTATTCCTGTGATGCATTGCCACCCTTGGATTTTAGGTGGGCAGTAGCTAGAGTTGGAGTGAAGACTGGCTGTACTTCTATCTAGATACGTCTCTGTGAAGCACCTCTTTGTTTCCCCACTTCTCGTGTTTGTCTTATGATGTGCCAGTGGCAAATAATTTTTAGTTTGACTTAATATTTAAAATCCTGTCAGTCTTTGAGTATTCATGCTGCAGGCCAAAGGGTCTGAAGGGAGGGTGGGCGGTCATACGGAAGGGGCATTGCGTGTCCTGATGGAAATCCAGTGCATCAGTGGTCAACATGGCTTTTCTTCAGTGAAACCTGAATCATTGTTAGCAGTGAAATGTCTCTTTTCAAGGAAAAGAAAGCTAATTTGATTGAGGGTGTTTTTTTTCATACCAGTAACATTTTAAAAAGAAACCAAAGAATTTTCAGGGTGGCTGCTAAAGTTTATTGAAGTGTCTTCGATATGCCAAGATAGGTTTTTAGCAACTGGAGTTAGCCTTATAAGATAAGACTTCGTAAAAGTATTTTTTGTGTTTGTTTTCTGGTTTTGTTTTTTTTTTTTTTAAAAAAACTTTTTCTGAATTATATAGCTAAAAGCAGGACAGGATGCTGCAAGTCTAGTTTGTATTTTATGGAGTGCTCTAAAGGCACCATAATCCAGAGGATGGTGGTGAGAGGGGTGGTAATAGGAAGGATAGCAATAGGGATCATATTTTTTATTTTGTTTAGAGTGCTGAATTTTATTTTATTTGTATAAACTTTTTAAAGTATTACGGTTGCTATGCAATAGTGTTATCAGCAGTTTTGTTCTGATTTTGTTTGGTGGACTCTAGAACAGCTCTCCTGTCATTCAAAGCAGCTTTTCATAGAAACTTTTTTCCCCACTTCAGTGTTTTTAAGATACTTCAATTCTGAAAGCCCTTGAAATTCAGATTAAAAATTTTTACCTTATTTTTTCTCCTCTAATTGCGTATGAATGTTTTTCTCTTATAGTGGCACTTCCCATTTTGGATTATTTTTCTACCTCTGCATATTACGTGATTTCTTGTTAAAGTGAATGACAAGATGATATATGACGCACTTGAGATGGTATTGAGCAAAGTATAGTTGGAAAATTGCAGTGATAATTTTCTCTTTACATCTCAAATTTACACGCAATTGAAGGAAAAAAAAAAAAGTGTAACAGGCAGCTCAAGAAAAAACATAAGGGGAAACCTTGAAAAATTACAGGGAAATTTCCATAACAGATACACTCATAATGCAGGTTTAATAATGATTTCCTGTCATGAACTATTTTTACCATTTGCCTGCTCTCTGACGTGGCATTCTATTTAACATTTTTGAGAGCCATGTTTTAATCAGATTAAGCTCAAGGAAACCGATAGGTATCTGCTTGGCTCATGACTTCTGCTTCTGTTTCTGATTTAGTCACAAGACTATTGTTGCTGGAATCTTTTAAAACCCATTTTGCTTCCACTTGCAGCTGCTGTGGCTCACGGTGTGTGAGCGCAGAGGTTGTGTGCCAGGGTTTTTCATGATATATGCGTAGGGTACTTTATGGAATTATTCTGTAAATTAAAGAAGACTGATACAAACTGTCTCTTTTTCCTCATGTGATTAAATAGCTAAAAATAGCAATCTATTTTTAGTTTTGAGCATAGTAATGTTTCTTAGGAACAAACTCACCCAAAGCAGTGTGCTAGGAAAGGCTGGTCATGAATAATGCTGCATTCTGATCTCCTTATGTAAAATAAAAATGCTTAGTAAAACAGTGGATATTCTTGCAGCATTTTATATAGTGTGCAACTTTAATAATACTTCCCATGTAAGAGATGGCATGAGAAAAATATATAAATAGATATATTTTAACTTTGGTGTTTTCATTTCATTAAAGAAAACAGGAAAGTTTGTAAGCAAAATTTTGAGTTAAGTTCTCCAGTATTCTGCATGTCCTGCAAATTTAGAAAGTGACCAGAAAAAAAAGGTGCTGTATAATGTTTTGGATTATCGATTGTGCTTGGATAGTAGTAGACCTAGCACCTCATTCAGTGGTCTCAGCATCTTGGAGCATGGGGGAGCCTGGTTTTTAAAGAGCTCTGTCTACATGCTTCTGTAATTTCCAAAGGAAAAAATACATGTATTAAATTTCGAATAACTTCTTTTGTCTATTGCAAATACAGATTTTTGCCTGTACAGTAGAGACTATATTCAACAGCTCAGTTTGTATTGCTTCCTTCAGTGTATTATTTATTTGGTTGACGTGCTAGAAAACTGCAAGCCTAAGGATTAATATAGGTTATTAGTTACTTCCCATAATAAAATTAGCTGACCTTTAAATAAGAGCATTATACAGGGGATCTCTAAGTGGAAAAATGACAGAGTGCTTTTTTATCATGGTAGCCATTTCGATTACTAAATCTTACTGTTTAGAATGTACATGTTGTGATTAAATGTTGCTCTTGACTATGTATTTGCAGACAAAAGTGGAGTAAGTGGATTTTTTTTTTTATTCAGGATAGAATTTAACCCCTTTGTTACATCTTCTGCCAGTTCTTATATATGGTAACGTTTGGACAATACAGAAAAAATGAAGTTGCAACTTAATTTTCTAAAAAATGAATGTCATTTGGAACCAACAGCAGTGGGAGTTTTCTGTGGCTTTTTATTAAGCATGATTATATGCAGATTCCTCGAGTGCTCCAGCAGACTGTCTTGGGTTGCTATCAGGCATACGTGATGTACGCCCTGTAGCTGGTGACATGTAGTTCGCTGTATCAGCCTGCTATTATTTATTAATCTTTCCCGTGTCTGAATTGCTCTACCATTTTAAAGACAGACAGAGTATAAAATAGGATCTTGCTCATGAAGTTTATGTGCACACCATTAGTTTTTACGTTGAGAATACAGTGCACCTCATTTCCAAATTAACTACTAAAGCAAACTTTCCTAATGTTTTCTTGTGTTAACACGGGGTTTGTGCTAAATAATTGTAGAATCATACATAATCATAAATAATTATACATAATCATAGAATCAAATGATGGCATTATTAATTGTGCCATTATCTAGAAAAGATGAGTGCTTTAAGGATACTCTGTATTTTTATTTTTAAAACTTTGATAATTATCTGTAATGATCATATGGCCTGGATTTCAGGTGAACTTCAGTACAGCAGCACAAGCAGATATGTAGTTTCTCAAATTTCGACTAGGTCTTATAACATTTGTTGAAATCCTTACAAGATACTCATCTATTTGTAGCATCATATAGGTCTGTCTCCCCATCTGTCTCTGTTTTTCATGACAACGAGGCTCTGGTACTTTTTTTTTTACTTCAGTACTTATTCATTGAAGCCCACTGTAATGCTGTTCCTATCACAGATACTTGTCCAACAGCTTTTATTGATCGTTTGTGATAAAAGATTCCTTCTTATGGAGAAATTTTAACCAGGAATGGGTGAATTCAATTTAATTAGATTTAATTCTATATGTTAGAAAAACTAATGTAATCAAAACCTACTTGTATACTATTAAATAAATAAATTACTAACACAGTGTGTTGCCAGAATCTAAGGAACACTAAAAAAAATTATGTTCTTGAATTATTTTCTGCTAGGCCATATTTATTAAGGAATTCATACAACTTTTGTATTTAAAAAAGTAAGGGTTCAGGTTCCCTTCAAATAAATCCTTATTTAACAGGATATCCCTGAGACTTTTTTTTTTTTCAGTATTGGCAGCCTGACTAAAATAGTCTCATCTGGTTTAACTAAAATCTTTGCATTACTTGGCGGTGGTTTCTTTTGTACGTGGTGCTTAGAGCTCATTGAAGCTCAAACGGTACAGGAAATGCAAATCATGCAAATCATCCTCACGCTGACGATGTACAGTGGCGTGATTGAGCAGCAGTACGTATGGCTCGTGGGCTGACCACATGAAAGAAGTCATTTAAAGACCAGATGAGCCCAAGCTGGGTTAAGTTAGACTATGTGTGAGCTTCAAAGCTTATAGAATAGCATCCTTTTTAAAAATAAATTTATTTTATTAATAACACCTGTGTTGAGTTTTTAAACAGTGAAAACATGTATAGATGAATGTTACATTAAATATATGCCTTACTTAAATCAGAAGGGCAAAATTGTGTTTTTTTTTTGTGGATATTCAGGTATGCATCCATATTGGTGAAGACAGACAACAGTCTGATGAACTACAAAAAAAGTCCAGTTCATGTTTGCTGTACATAAAAGCCCAACTCTTCTCTGCCTTTCAGGTAAAAATTAAAATAAATGGAAGGTAAATGGGAATTTTGCCTGTGTAGAAGGGTTAAGAACAAACTTTCTGTAAGTGCTTTTGAGTGGAGAGAAGAGGGAGGTGGAGTGCTTGCTGCTTCGAGTTTCTTGGGTAACTTAGAGAAAGTCCTGCATCTTTTTCCCCCTATACTTCTGAAGAGTTCTTTCTGTAGTTTCAGGGCTGTATCCTTTCAATAAAGCTGAGTCCTTATCACACTCTGACCCTAGAAGGTGGTATGGTTGGGAGAGTAGCTGTGGTGGGAGCCCTGGGCTTCGTTCAGCAGCTCTTGTGAGATGGATGTGTAAAGACGTGTAGACATGACCTGAGTAAAGTCACGGGTAGAAAAAAAAAGAATTTTTATACTAATCTGGCAATAAAAAAAGTGGATGGTAAATTCTTAAAGACATTGTTTCTTTTGGTAGCACTCAACATAGGTGGCTCTTTTGCTTCTAGTAAGAGTCATATTAGTTTTTGTGGTTTATGTTTTGGGTTTTTTCTTTTTTTTTTCTGTTTGGTTTTTCACGGCCCTCATTTGCTTTGTTTTGGTGTTTGGTTTTTTTTAAGACTTGCGATTCATTCAAATAATGTAACATGACACAAAGCTGGAACACGTCAATCTTAAACTGATTCTGTGTCATCTTGTTTAATTTTTACTTGAAACAGTAGCCCTAAGGAGGTCTACAGTGGGACTGGTCAGAACACTGCACTGTATCATTCTGATGTGTTTAATTTTGGCATGATACTTCTCACTTGTGCCTTGCTCCACCTTGATTTTGTTCTTTCTACTAATACACAGTTTTTATACTTCATCTACTGTTTTCTTTCCCATAAAGTCAAACCATAGGTCCTGCATCAGGAGAGGAAGATTTCCCATCTCTTGAAATCATTGCAAGATGCAGGGAGAAGGAATATGGTGAATAAACAGTTTTCTGGAGCCAGTTGCAGAGTCATCCCTTACGGGGGGACATTCATGAGACTTCTGGCACAGGCTTCTGGGCGTGCGTTTACACATCCAGCACACACTTAGTATTTTAATAAAGGCAGGAATTTAAGTAAAAGATAATATTGTCTTTTATACTCAGCACAAGAAATATCAAGATAGAGGAGCTAACAGAAAGAGGAAAAGATATTTTACTACTTGTATCTATAATAATTTAATGTAATTTAATATCTATTTCAGTGTCTGATGGGAAGTAAAGATTACTTCAATATTTGTACCTAAGAGCACAGAGCTGCAGAAAGATTTTTAAATTTTAAAAGTTAATGTGTTTCTTCCAGCAGTATATATAGATATACTCAGAAAATTAATCCCATATGATTGTACAGCTTCCAGTGCTCTAGAACTTTTTTGGAAGTACTTTCCGAAGAACATCTCTGGTCATCTTGACAAACAGCTTGAGTAAAGTTTCCTTTTCAGGAGCCTCTGAAAGGTTTTACTTGTTATGCAAAGGCATTGCTGGAAGAGACCTTGGCCAAAACTATTTCACTTTGCTCAGGTTTTTCAGATATTAAAGCTTGTCGGCCAGCTACCTCAAACAGATTTTTAGCTTTCTGTGATGTACACAGTGATGATTCTGTGATGATTTTTAGCTTTCTGTGATAGTACACAGTACTAACAAATTGGCTGCTGTCAACAATTTTCCTGGTCACAGTTTAAATAGCTTAATTCAGAATGCTTCACAGTTTTATGGTAGAATTCAGTAGAAGTGCAGAAAATATATATTTATATAGTATGTATGTGTGTTATGTGTATGTGTCATATATCTCTGTGTGCATGCACACAAACATATGGTCATAGACATGTCCTGTCTGTGCCTGAAAATATATCTGAAAATGCTGAATGTATGGTCTCATAAAGATAATGTTTTGTTTCATGACATCTGGCAGGTACTGTGGTGAGCAGGGTCCATGACGTAGCATAAACAGTGATGTGATCATAGATGAGTTGATTAATCTGTAGACTGTGACACTCGCCTATCTTCACCTCTGGCTTGGGCTCCTAAATTCTCACTGTGGCCCTGGTTCTCTTCGTTCCCCATGATAAGCCAGCTTTGGCCTCAGTTTCTTAATCTTTAAAAAAAAAGCGTCTAGTATATTCTTCTGACTTTGTTGCATATGACTTCAAGGCCTGAGGTGCGTATTACTCTTTGCATGTTACTGGGGAATAATGGGCATGCAGCACTGGGTGCTTTATTTAATGATGAAAAGCATTCAGGAGTTTCAGGATGTAATAGTTGTATGTGAAATCTGTTGGGAAAAGTTAATTTGTAAAATATGTGGAAGCCTAAAAGCATTATTATGAATGATGATTTTATTATTGGATTCTTCCACATGGGGAAAATCTTAGAATTTTGTAGTGTCGGGGTTTGGTTCGCCTACTCAGGTTTGCTTACATTGATGTCGTAAAAGTTGGCCAAACATGACTGTGAATGACTTACTGGAGTTGTTAACCCTGCAAAACTCTCAGCCAGGAGGTGGGGAAATAAAATGGGCATAAGACTTCAGGTTCAGAACTCTCAAATTCCCTCACAAGTTAAGTATATTCTCTTTTTCTTTGAATTGTCCTGCATGTCTCTGCTCTTGCAGTGGTCCCTTATATCCTATGTCAGAAGCTCTAAACTACCTTGCCCAAGCTGCAAAGTTGAGACCTTTTAATTCCTTTTGTGTCACTGGTGGCATTATAGTTAAAAAACTGTTATGTGTGAAGTAAACACTTAAAATTATGTTACATAAATGGAAATTTACAGAAACCAGCTTATGGTATATGCCAGACATGATGCAAATTCTATCTAATAAATATATGACTGAAAGGTTGCATTTAATCCATATGCTCTCCTTTATGATCTTCAGCCATGTTTGTAGAGAAACCTCTCTTAAAGCACTTAAAGCTTATTTCAGAACAGACTAAACAATTACCTTTTGAAAGTCTGATGAAATATGTTTGGCAGCTTTTGAATTTAAGATGGTGTTTGAATCACTTCTTTGAAAGCTCACTTCATTTGGTCATTCAGGCATTTTGGTGTAATCGTTCAAATCCGGTAGTGAGGATGGGCATTGTTGAGGTATATGTTATGATCAGAAAGTATAGTGGCTGAAAATAGTGTGTAGTACATGAAAACTGACATTTTCCGTATTGACATGCTTTTGAATATCTGTCTACCTGATGTCCCTGTGTTTTTGGTGAAGTGTGGTTGATAAATATCTCCATGTGGGTAGGGGTTTGGTCCTCAAATTACAGGTCTGGAGACTCTTAAACATTAAAGTTTTATTTTAATTACTTAGGGAACAGAAGCGTCACTTTATCTTCTCTTAGTATCAGCGATGTACGTTTATGCACCAGTGTGTGACTAGTACTTGTAGGAAGAAAGAAGATTGACACTGCACAATGTATAGTAGGACTATATCATGAACACAGGGCAGAAAGATTTAAATTACGATTCTGATTGCCAGTTCACTGATTACATTGAATTATTTGCTCAGTTTGCATTAAGGCAGGAAAGTTGCCAATCTGCCGCCGCAATAGATATTATAGAAGTGTGAAGGACAGTTGGGAGAAATAAATATTTGCATTTTCCTTATATTTTTTGGTAGCATTTGATTAAGATATGGTGGAGGTTAATACATATATGAATATGAAGGAGTATGTGCTTTGTGAATATACACTGGATTCACAAAGTTATTCCTAATGTTTTGTAGTGCTGCCTGCTCCTGACAATATCTGATACAGATCATATGCCTCTAAAAAGAGAAGTACCTCGAGCAAAATATCCTCATGAAAACAGGTTGGAGATACTCACATTTGCTCATTCGCTCTCACTTGCATGTTACATTTTGGCACGTTGTATGAGCAGGTAGCATATCTACTACCTGCTGTTGAAAGTGTTGAAGATACTGAATTATTTATTCCATCTTCTGCACTATCCAAACTCGTTTTGGGTAGTTTGACACATCTCGGTCTTCCATATGGATACTTCATGGTGACAGAGTTGCCAGCTGCTCAGGTTTTATGACAGTCTTGTTTTTTTCAAGGAGTGTATTAGTTTTCTGGGAAGAATCCTGCTTTTCCTGAAGTTCCCATTCTTAGGCAGTTAATGCTGTGAATGGGATTTTTTTTGGAAAATTAGCTAAGAGCTTCTATAAAAGTATTTTTCGAAGGACTTGATGTTTATAGATTGTGCAAGATGCAATCAGAGGCGTGGCATATTAGAAAAATAAGAAATCCATTTGCTAAGAAAGCTAAGTTCCTTCTAGCAATAGTCTTCAATTTTTTTAAAAAAGTGTTCAGACATCAAGGTGCATAACAACATACAAAACAGTTTGAAATACTTTGGGGAGCAGGATTTTTGGGGCACTTGAAATGTAGGACTAATGAGTCTGCTAAGACCCTGCTCATTTTCTCTGCAGTTGTGCAGTGTGAATGGGTCTTCTGTTGTTTTAAAATAGAAAATGTGTAAACCTGAAAACTGGGAAAAGGATTGAGTTTTGAGTCCACCCAGGCTTTTTAAACTAAAGGCAAATCAGCCATTGTCTTACTTTGCCGTTCGTTAGTTAATTCAAGCATCTATTCATATAAACCCTTTTAAGGGAAACACATTGTTTTGGTGAGTCTGTGCCGCAGTGAATTTGATTCCTCTTCAGTGAGATAAATCAGTCTTGCTTGCAGCGAGATCCTTATATCCATGATGTTGACTTTCTCCTCTGTGTCATCCTGGATGTAAACTGACACCAGGTGATGTGAAGTAATACTCTTCAAAGTTTGTTGTTCAGGTTTACTATTGAATAGTAGTGTTCTGTTTAGTCTTAGGACTCCTCCATGTTGCCACAATCTCTTGGGCATACTGCATTTTTCATGTACATCATTTGACATGTTTGTTTTTTCTCTAGAGTTGGGCAGAGAAGTTGCTCAGTGGAATGAATTTGCAGACTTTAAAACAATAAATAATACTATTTAAATGCTTTCTGATTGAGTAGAATGTTGATTTTGCAAGTCTTTTTCTTTAGAAAAGTCTTTTCACTATACACCACTTTGCTCTGTGGGGACCTTGGTGAATTTCTTGCCTTCAGACACTGTCCTTCCTTTGTTTTGCTCCTACTTTTTTCTTGCTCCATCACAGCACATATTTGAGCAGAGTTAATCCTTACATCTTATATAAACCTTCAGCAGTGGTTACTTTTCACTAATGGGTTATTTTGATTTGCGTGTGTTCTGCTCCAGTAAGATGCCTTTGCTTCATTATTTAATGCTGCTGAAATCTGAGGGAGGAAGATGATGTGGATTCATGGCTCTTTCCCCTGTCACCACAGCAATAGCTTTTTGGTCTTGACCCCTCCCTTCATGGGAGCAGAGAGGACGATGTAGCCCATGGTGAACAGTCTGGCCACTCAAGTAAAAATGTGCATCTGTCAGTAATTAATTGGAGCCAAATTTAATTGGAAATGAGGGAAAAAATAGTACTATGCATTTAATAAAGTTCAAGAAGCTTCAGTGTTGTTGCCCCAAATCCAAAGCAATCCAAACAGAATACACCCCTCTTAACCTTAAAAATCTAGAAGTCTTATGTGTCAGAGTTTCTTTCAGGTTTACTTCTTGATGTCAATGTAGTTTTGATTAACTTCTTCACATCCTTTTCAGTATTCTTTTGATTTAAAAGTCACTGCAAGTAGTGGTAAGTGTTTAAGGCTAGTTCTTAACCAATTGTGTTGGCTGGGGATCTGGCCCCAAACTTGGATTCTGACATTTGATTGGATGTAAATAGTATGGTCAGCTGGTTGAAAAAAGTTTCAGAGAGATAGGAAGGAATTGAAAGAGAACCCAAGTAATTTACAAGTTAAATAATGCATTTATGTAACCTTATGAATATTTAAAATGTGAGCGATTTGCTATTATTCAGCTTCAGCCCCGTTTTAGTTTTGCTGGATAACATCAGTGGTGTCAGCAGGTTGAGATGAGATTCTCAGAAATTCTACATGTCCTAATGGAGGTCTGAAAATTTGGATGGCATGAGGGAACACAGGAAAGGGTGGGACATGAAATAGTGGGGCTGGAAATATAGCCCCCTTCTACTACAGCTGTGTCAAACAGCAGATGTACATGCAGAGAGCTGAGAGGGTTTTTTTGGGTATACTATATATGAAGAAAGGGAAAATGCATTTGATTTCTGGGCAGTATTCTTCTGGAAAATGTGACTAAGGTCTGTTGCAGTAGGAACAAAAATTTCAATAATATCCAAAATAATACACTATAAAATGAGGGGGAATGTACTTTTAAACAAAAACCAGGATGGCTTTGGGGTTTTTTTTTTAAACAAAAAAAAAAAAAGGCTTGGTAGTATGAGTTCAGAACAAGCTATTAATTTCTACTGTATTTCAGCATAAAAGGTAAGCCCTAAACCCAAAGCTGTTGGGCTGGTAGCACCATGAATATTTATCACTGTGATTATATGTATGTATAGTAATTACAGGAAGAGGAAAAAATATTTTTCTTTACAATTAATATTTGTAAATGTTTATGAAAGTACTTAGGAATAAGACAAACACATGGCCTAATTAAGATGAAAAGCATGACAACTCTTGTGATTTGTTCTGAAAACTAAAGAATGTTAAAATAGTAAGAATTATTTCTGTAACATTAAATTATGCTTTATGTAGAAAACCTGTATGAGATATATCTGTAAGCATTTTTGACATTTGTACATTTCATGTCAAAAACTGTTAATTTGTTTATTATACTGTATACTGTCATATATTGTTACTTATTAGTATTTACTTTTCAGAAATGCAGAGTAATCTATTGTTTAAAGGCAAACCAAAAAGCATTTTATGTCTGATTGCAAATTGTGTATTCTTGGACTAGTGATAATAATTCATCTTAATAATATAAAAATGTGTGTAATAATAAAAATAACTGGTCTGTATATAACATTCCAGGCATTAATAATGCTATTTTATACACAGTTTCATTTCAAAAATATGTTCAAGCCAAATCTGAACTGCTGGGTTGAAATCAAGGAAACTGTACAATGGAGGAACCAAAGTCGTCAGGTTTGATCTTCAGGAGCTAGAAGACATTATCATCTTTGAAACTCTTGCAGGTGGTTCCCCTAATGGTTCTTGGTATTTACTGTAAAATTTTGGTTGGCTTCTGAAGAACTGGAGAAAACATAGCCATCAGCAGTGGTGTGACTGTGTGTTGTGTTTCATGGTTATCGATGATGATTTGTTTGGTCATAGTGTCTGTGTGGTGTCCTGTGGCACCCTGACTTCGCTCTGCTGAGTGGATGACAACTATGGCCTGAATAAAAACCTATTTGGGGTAAAAACCTGAGGGTTTTGAGACTCTCTGCTGTAAGTGAATGTATTTATAATGTGGATCTCTGCAAGAATGACCAGTCATTGCCTAGTAAAAGTATGGTGGGATTTGATGCTTCCTGGTCTTCAACGTTTTAGTTCTAGATTGATACAGACACTTCTTCCAGCATCACGCCTTCCTCCTGAAGGGTGGATGAATGTTAATTCAGTCAGTGCCATCAAATGAACAGTCTTGTTTTTTTTGTTTTTTTTTTAGTACCTGTTTCCCCTAAAAGGCTCGTATTTGTAGCAATATCCAAATCTAACTCTGTTTTATTGTAATATTGCACCTTGCAGACAAAGAGTGCTTGTACCTCTTCTCTGGACAGCCAGATATTCGATCATGAACTCATTTTATTGTGAATGTAGTTGTTTTACAGCAGAGATTTATAGCCTTGGATATAATTTGCAGTGCGGGAGAGTCCCTGTTGCTCTACAGGATTGTACCCTAAAGTAATCCTCTTTTTCAGAGAGAGCTAGGTTACCTGATCTGTAATACAAATTATGGCCATGACCATCAGTCTTTTGGGCTGGCAGATATTCTGCCAGACAGAGCAAGTAGTCCAGTACAAATCAGGTACTGTTTTAAACTCACCTGGTGAATTGTAGAGTTCAGCCTCTATATCCATAGGTACACAGATATGACCTGTGTGGTCACCCAAGGGGAAGGCAAAATGTGTTTTTAGTTAAGTTGCATGAGAATGTAATTGAAAGATTTAGGGCAATGCTATAAAAGAGTAAATCATGGTTATGTGACACACAGAAGATTGATAAAGCAAAATAAAAATACTTTAGCACCTTCACTTTTATAATTTGGTTGGTATAAGTGGAAGGCTGTACTAGTCATTTTTGTCTGCTGGTAATTAAAAACAAACAAACAAAAAGTAAAGGCTTCTGTATTTTACTGATTTTCAGTCCTTTGGTGTAAAATAATGGACAAGACAGTAGCAAAGGTCAAAACATTCTCCAGACACATTGCGGTTCTGGACCTGCAAGCACTCTCTGCTTCCTTCCCATGAATATTTGTATTGAATGTATGGTGGCTCCTCAGAAATGAGGACTATTAAGTGATTCAGATGAAACACAAGCTTAATGTAAGACCAGACCTTATGTGGATGGTGGTCCTGAAATTTGACCAGCCTCCACAGCAGTGGGGCTACTGCATGCGTGATGGTCTTGCTCTATGGAAGGACCATAGCACAGTAAAGTGCTTGGGGATATTTTGGAAAGGAGAGCTAGGGTAGTTCCATACAAATGTGACCTTCAGCGCAGGTTTTGTGAGGATTTGCCCAATCTATTGAAGTGGACTGTATATATTATATGTTGTAGTGTTGATAGGTTTAGATAAGAATATCATAACAGCCATTGAAATGTGGGGGGTGGGTGGGTTGTGAGATGGTAGGTTAATGATGTAGCTGTTAATTTGAATTTAGCAGTCATTTTAAATATAGGTTTCTCTTACAGAGACAAAAGTTGCAATTTAAAGCTCTTTGGTGGTCTAAAAACAGCTTAATTCTCTAGTAGCATGGTAATAAGTACTAATCCAGCTTATGCAGTGATTGTAGTATGTCATGTTTGTGAAAGATTGCCTAACTCTGCTTTCTCTGGGTTTTATGTTAATTTTTTTAAATTAAACATAAAACCTTATAACATCTTTATGCTGAGATAAACTGTTCAATTTAACTTGTGCTCAAGCAGCAGCTGTCAGGAATTATCATGTTTCAAGCATTCTTGCCGTCACCTTGTGTCTCTACCTCCTGGATACCCTCCGTGGGATGATAAAGCTCACCTTGTTAGGATTTATTACTTAAATAATAACCCGAGGTAAAATGAAAGTTGATGTCACACAGAATGACAACTGACATATATTTATGTTGCACGTTACATTATAATGAACTTCTTTTTCTTCCCCTTGTAATAGGTGTTAAATGGAAATACACTCCAGCATATACTCCAGTGCCCTGCGTGAGTCCATTAGCCACGTATGTGGCTGCTCTCTTGACATGTTCATGAGGACTCGTGCTGTCAGGTGTTATTTAGGCTTATAATGCTGGAGAAATTGGTTATCACTGGTAGTTAGCAGCCTTTATGCCAGTGAAGAAACAAATATAAGAGCATCTCATATTCATTTGGTTTAATTCTGTGTACTCATATTTATTGGGTTAAATTTTGAAATGATGTGAAGTAATGCAAGCTAATCAGGAAGGGTATTTTCTAATAATATCATCACTTAAATGGATTTATTTTTCTTTTTTTCTTGCTGTAAGAAACGTAAGCAGTGTCATTTCAGGCTCTAAATCTGAATTTGTTAGTAATCGCGACAGTTTTCTCTTGACACTGGTTTACTGATGAGCTGGACAGTGATAAGTGGTGTGCTTGTTAATCGAGTCTTCACACTCCATGTACAGAGGAGAAAATTTGGGTCTACTTCTTAAAAGCTTTTCAAGTTTTTGGCCTTTCTTGCGTTACTAAAAGCCCACCTTCAGTGCTCTTGAATTCCACCAGTTTGTGTACACCAGTACTGCAAACACTATTTTCCTTATATAGTGTTTCCTTATATAGTATAACCATTTTTTTTTTCCATATTCCTCTCCTAATTATTCTGTTGGCCATCTGAGTGAGTTGAGATATTTCAGACCTACACAGTTTTGCCTAAGCTTATATCTTGGGATCTCATCTCTTGTGCTCCCCATTGTCCTTTTCTCTCCAGTAGTGATGTTAACCTTGGCCCCCCCACTATCTTCTCTTTTCACTCCTGCTTTTGTGCTTTGTTCTGCACTGCGTCCTGTGTTTTCAATCCCAATTGCCATCTCTTTTTTTTCTCTCCCTTCAGATGCAGCCAAGTTCATAGATGCTGTCCTGCATCACTTCAGTTTTCTTCCTAACTCATTGCAGAAAGTGACTTCCTGAAAAATTGGGGAAGGATAAACTATAATACAACCCAGAAATAGACAAAATTTTGCGAAGCAATGAATTAATCTGATTTTTGTAATATTTGGGGTCTGTTTTCTCCTGTTTGTATTCTTTTGTGTACCTCTAGTACTAAACTCACAGCCATCTCTGAGCAGGCGTATTGCATCACCTGTAGGAAGCTTTCCTGCCTCTGCTTTGAATCTGGCACCCTGGTCATCCGTTATTAGTTTTCGTAACAGATTAGTGATGACTTAGGTAAAACTATTTTTTCCTCTTAGCATGGCTTGCGATAAACCCAAGCTCATATCGTAATTGGAATTCTGTTTGACAGTCCCTTAAAATGGTCAAATATTTGATGAACATCATACATAGCATTTATCTCTTACTTTCAGAAGCCTTTCAGATCAGCATTGACTGAGGTTGATGAAGACGGATACAGGATCTGTTCTCTAGGAAGTATTTGTTCTGTAGATATAGAGTATCTAACAACGTGTATGTTACTGTAGATGATGGTGTGATATATGTGGATATTTGGGAAAGTTCACGAGTTTTAAGGTTGACAGCCGGAATCATGAGTTTGTAAGATTTGTGATGCAAGTTTGGCAGTAATCTTTAACACAAATTCATGTAAAAACAGGAAGAATGAGAAAAATAGAATGAAGGATAGGAATAAAAAGAAACATGCTATGTTAAAAAGTAGTTTATTAAAGCTATAATGCCCATTTTCTGTATTTTGTTTTCCTTTTTTTTCCCTTTCTGTCTGTTTTGATGAGAAATGTCTAACACAAATGTCTGGCTGCTCAGTTCTCTGTAGGTTCAGTATTCAGTTTGCTTGAAAACAGTGCTAGCAGGGGACAGGAGATGCTCACATACTTTGGTTGAAATGCAGGGTAATCTGCCACTGGTTACAGTAAGGTCACAATTTCATATTACACATTTAAATACATTCATTTTCTGATAGCCTGGGAAGTTATACAAGGCTAAGATAGCAGCTTGTTAGTGTTGTTTGTGCCTGCTTTATATAATTGAAG
Source organism: Pezoporus wallicus (assembly GCF_028554395.1). NCBI lineage: Eukaryota > Metazoa > Chordata > Aves > Psittaciformes > Psittacidae > Pezoporus > Pezoporus wallicus. The sequence goes on along the minus strand of NW_026636431.1, from coordinate 738,096 downwards.
GATGCATGCAGTATTATAGACTGTGGAATAGCTGGAGTGCTACAGCAATTCTAAAAGGGTGCAAGGGTAGAAACAACATTTCATTATAGAGGATACCTAATAAAAATGTGAAAGTAAAACAGAAAAAGGGGGGGGGGGGGGACACACAGAAAAACAGACCATTCTAGATAAGTGCAGTGCATAAATCAAAAGGGTTTATGTCATAACATGAACATGTACCATTCCTGCTCATATATTGAATTTCAGTAGTCAGTTGCATAAAGAAGTAAAGTGTAATGAAACTGGCAAGCAAAGTATTCCCTAGTCAGCCTTATCTTTGTTCCATTTGTCCTTCAGATACAGCTTTTCTTGCCTTTTTCAATAAAATCCATCCAGCTTTTTTTTTTATTTTGCATCTCTCTGTAACTGAGCTGGGAGGACCAATGAGATTTGGTGCTTTTCTAGTTGGGTTCTTAGCAGCTGCTTTTTAAGAGATCAAAACTTAGAATGCTGCTACATGGTATTAAGGCTTAGCTGTTGATGTGTCCCTATAGGGGTTATGTTTTTCCTGGGGAGGAGGGAGAAGGGGAAGAGGTGACCCCTGTGAGCATGCTCACAGACAGTAAACACTGCTCTCCTTGTTTTCCAGGATCCTCTTTGCAAGCTCGGTGCTTAACCTGGCTGAACTCACTGCCCTCCGCCCTGACCTTGGCAAATTGAAAAAGGTCCTCTACTTCCATGAGAACCAATTGGTATATCCTGTCCAGAAATGCCAGGAAAGGGATTTTCAGTATGGATACAACCAGATTCTTTCATGGTAGGTATTTCTCACATTGCTCCATGGTAGTTAAGATATCCTACTGTCTATAACCTGGCAGCATTGTAAGCCTGAGGAGTCCTTCTCCACATAGATGGTAGCCCTATAAGCAAACTGAGGTACTTCCAGAGACCTGAAGAGAGGTCGGTAAAAGCACTGTGGCAGAAAGAATCAACTCCATAAACTTGTCTCTATTGTGTAATGCCTACTGATGCTCTGTTGGGCTACTATGGTGTACCCATTAGTGATGGGGATTTTGAACTATTTCTTGGTCATAAGTGAGATGCTTTGTTTCATGAATGCTTCGCCAAGCTGCAGCTAAACAGCTCTTGCTGGGCCATAGCTTTTACTGCATCCAACTGAAATTATGTAGAGGGTTTTAGGGAAATAAACAGAAATTAAAATATACTGCAGCACTTTTCTTATGAAGAGAGGGCAGTAAACTTACCAGATAAATCCTTATATTTCTTTCATGTAGCATTCAGAAATTGTGTAGTGCTAAAATGCCCACGCATTTTAAAGGCTGTGGCCCTTTATTGTTGCTAAAACCAAATGTATTTCTTTAATATGAGTTAACGAAATAAGTTAATAACAGCAACACTGAAAAGCTTTGTGGTTAGGCACTATACAGACTAAAGTGAAACACCAACACTTTTTTTTTTTTAACTGAAATTTATTTCCATGATCTTTCTCGCCTGTTAGTAGGAGAATTATTAGGAATAGGGATTGAGCATTTTAAGGCACAAATTAAGCTTTAGCATCTTTCATTTAATACTGAAATTTCTCAAATAATCTCTCTGCTCTAGCCATTCTGTAGCTGCTTCTGCCACTGCATTTGCAACATGTTTCACTTATTGAGCAGTAAAGATAAGGAACTATAGTAAAGTATTTTTTGAAAAAACTGTAGCAGGCATTTTCAGACGTTACAACAAAAAAGATGTATTTTTTGCCACTGGGGCAAGGAATACCCTTTTTTTAATATATATATATGTGTTGCTTTGTTATGGCAGTTATTTTTCACACAGCTATTGTAAACTAACAAACATCCTCAAAATATGCATTTTTAGGATTATGAAAGTATCTTTTTTATTAGGAAAAAAAAAGATGACTTCTATTCTGCCTTGTTCAGACTCCAGTAGCTTCTCCATGTGATTATATGACATGTATGTTCCATTTCTGTTACTGCAGAAACTCCATTTCTAACAACAGATAGAAGCTATCTCCTCTGTACTGTTAGTTGCTACCTACATCCGCAAAGAAATGCCATCTTCCTGTCTTCCAGATCTGTTAGAAATAGGAAAATACATCTTTCCAGTTTTGCACAGAGCTTTTTGGAGGTGATTAAAATAAAGAGCACTCTGAATCTTCAAGTTGGTACTTTGGGTTATTAAGAAAGATTTTATTTTTTTTTCTCTCCCCGCTGTTACTGAAGAGTTAATGTAATAAAATCACACTTTTCAGTGGTGGCTGATTTCTTTTAGCTGCTCAGGCAGCGATGGGATCTTTCTAATTTGACAGTGATATGCAGAGCCTGCAGGAAAAAGTTAGGCAGGTTAGACTTCATGCACAGGAGAAGCAGACATGATACAATTAGAAACTTGCTACATGTCAGGGAGCAGTAAAGAAACACGCCATGCTCCTGCGCTGTCTCATGTCGTCTGTAAACCTATACAGCAAAGACAACTGGATCATTTGTACAAAAATGAGACCATTGGGTTAAAAGCCATAGATGTGGGAGAGTGTGGAATTTGTGCAGCCTGCTTGTAAAGGATTGTTTCTCTCTGTTGTTGGTCTTTTTGCTTTTCCTGCTGACTGCTGCTGCTTTGGTGAGCAGTGCCAGTTTTCTCTTGACCAGACGGCTGAGAGATGCAGTGAGGATGAATGACAGTCTCTCACCTCAAATATACTTTTCACCAACCTAGTGACTTACGAACACATGTCCTCAATGTATCTTATGACCCATGGGTCTGTATCACAATATATAACATACTGAGAAAACCAGCCGGCCATAAAGCATTTCTTACCTCAGTTAGTGTTGCGTGTTTGCCAGTGTAGCTAAGATTCTGTCAGCACTTCCAAAATAAACTTTCAGGTTTTCTGATTTAACGTGTAGATGAGGCCCTCAGTGGCATGGTTTAGTGGTGGTCTTGGCAGTCCTGGGGTAATGGTGGGACTTGATGATCTTAAAGATCTTTTCCAGCCTAGCTGAGTCAATGATTCTATAGCTCCTTGATTTCTCCAGGCTAAGTGGAGAAATAATACCTATGTTATCATTTAACCTAATTTTAAGATTATTGATCCATGTGATTTTAAAACACAGCAGTAAAGAACAAAACATGACAATAATATGCCAATTTTTTATCAAACTTTTTTTTGATGCTTTGTGCTATGTATTTTGTATATTATAAATTATTAATATAATATCTATTTGGTGGATATAGTTCTAATCAGGATTATGTATGCATAGGTTAAAAAAACATTCCATATCTCTAGTAACCTGCTACCTGCCACACATGGTCAGTTGAAGGTAGGTTAACCAAAAGAAAGGTGTCCTTCAGTAGAAAGGAGTATTTATAAGGAATTTCCATTTTCTTCCAAGTTTACTTCTACTGAAGTTTTGTTACAATAGGCCTTACCTCTTTATATTTTAAGAGATAATGACAGTAATACTGTTTTCACCATTTTATGAATGGAAAGTAATCCACAGTTAGAATGGGACGTGCTCCTTTAGATTAATATTAGCAATTTATTACTTAGTTTAAAAAAAGTTTAAAAATATTTCAAAGAGTGAATAGACAGAAATCAAGACATTTCTGATTAAGGTATATGTTTCTCCCAATTCAAATGAAAAGGCTGATTTTAATTAGCATTCCACTTGCACCTTTTGTTTGTTTATGAGAATATGTGTCCTATTTCTACTGCATGCAAAATAATTCCGTTCCTTTTGTGCAGCAGCATGCTCATTAATCTTAACCACTTTTTACAGCTTGGTTGCTGATGTGGTGGTGTTCAACTCTGCTTTTAATATGGAATCGTTTCTTACATCCATTGGAAAATTTATGAAGCTGATTCCTGACCACAGACCTAAGGATTTGGAAAAAATGATCAGACCAAAGTGCCAAGTTCTTTATTTTCCAGTCAGGTTTCCTGATGTGAGCAGGTCAGTACATTTTCCACGTCATAAATTGCTTCCAGCCTGTCAAAACTCTCTGTTTATGGTGACGTTCCAACTAATCAGCTAAAGCTTTGTTAATGAAAGAGTTTGATAACATGCAAAATCCCCTAACTGATAAATGTATTTCAATATTTAGAGGTTATTCAGGCAGTGTCTGATCTGCTGAACCTGTCCTGAGCAAGTCATACAAACTTGCGTTATTCAGGATGAGTGATTTCAGACTAGTTTTAGTGATTTCCCACTTGTTCTAGTCTTTAAGGAGTTGCTTGCTCCCCAGCTCTGTATATGTTTGAACAGGAGAGGTCAAGGAAGAGAAAGAAACGCTAGAAAACAGTAAAAGTGATAAGCCAGTAGTTAAGAAGCTATATTTCCCTTGGTGTGTTGCAGTGGGATTTTATTCCCTCCTCCCCCACTCCTACCTCTTCTTTTATTGTTTTCCAGGTAGGTGAAAAGCATCCCAGTAGCAGGGAGCAGACCTGCAGAAGTTGGCATTAGTTGCAGTGGTAGCTGTTCTTCAGCCGTTCTCAGTTACTCTAAAGGATGTTTTTTATTACCCTTGTTTCAGAGCCTGTCTTGAAATTAGCAGTGGGTTATGTGGCTCAAAGGGAACATTCGCTAGATCCTTTTCACTTTTGATTAAACCTAGCACAATTGTTTTTCCTCTTATAAGGGACTCTCCTCCCACCAAACAGGAACTTTGCTTCAATGGGACTGGCACTAAATAAAGTATGATTCTTCAATTTGATTATACTCTTAAAGCCAACATGATGCTGGGTACGTTTTTTTTTAATCTGAACTAAGGATGGAAAGCACCATAATGACTTTGCCAGAATACAGCTTTTGATCTGATAATAAGTTCTGGCCACACTCGATATCTTTGTCACCCACCAGCTTGTACTTACAGTTCTGTCAGAGCATAGGCTGAATGTACATTTGTGGTAGTTTGGGGTAGGGAGGTTTTTGGTACAGAAGCTGAGGTTATGCTGTCTGTTAATGTTCACACTGCAAGGTTTGCATTTCAGTGTCTTGGAAAACTTTATATTCCAAAGCACTGATGCAACTAATTTAGAAATCAATGTTTAAAGTTAAGTCTTTAAAACCTGTGTTTTCAGCGTGTTAAAATCCTCCACTGTTCTTTAGAGACTTGGCTGCCTGGATGGAGTGGTGGACAGTACCTTGCCTGTGTATCTTTGAGGATCTACTATTGCTTCTTAGAGATCATATTTTTCAAGAGCAAGGCAATGCTATGAATGCTCAGCATATTTGATATCGAGCCCCTTTAAAAGGGTCTTGTGGCTTTGGCATACTTTTGGAAGTCATGTGGCCCAAGCCTCGTTTTGGAGATGAAGTTGTGATAACCCTGTCTCATACATTAAATCAGCTCTTTTGCACTTGTCAGCCCTGGCAGATGGGGTCAAATGAGACCTGAAAAATTAGTCTGAAGTCATACACTCAGTGATCATTTGTCCAAAGCAGAAGGTGATAAAGTGGGTAAAATCATTAGACTACTACCCAAACTGGTAAAGGAGGAAGATGTCACATTTAATTGTGTGCTCTTCTTAATGTCCTGGTCTGGTATTAAACCTCGTCTCACAAAGCAGGACGCCTTTCATGTTTTAATTGTGATTGTTGCACTTGAAATTATATCAAAAAGCTAATTTCAGCAGTGATGGACAAAATTAAGATGTTCATAAACAACTGTGTCCCTGTAAAATTTTTTCAGCAGAGTAACCAGAAACACAGATTAACTATCAGTTCTATTATTTCTAATACATAATGAATTCAACAACTAATTCTTGTGTAAGATCTGGGTGTTTTTAGACAAATCCCAGTATCATCAGAGTTAAAAAAAAAGAAGGAAGGACTGCTTCTGCATGACTCTGAAGTTTTTTTGGGTTTTGACCTTCAGCTGCAACCAATATTTATTATTTCTTTCAAGATCATGTTTTAAATAATGCTGAATGCACCTGATGTTGTGGCAACTGCATGCTGGTTTGTTTTTTTCTTTAACTCAGACTGCATTAGCATAGTGACTGAGTGGAGATTGAGGAGAAAAAGGTTAAGAAAAATTGTGTCCAAGCTAAAATTTATAAAGCAAGCTCTTAGCCCAGAGTGTTTTTCAAGTTATTTTCAAATGGTAATTTGCTTTATCCAAACCAAACTCATACAGTGTAAGTAAGTGATTATTTGCATGACTGAATCATTTCAGTGCCTGCAGTCTTTTTAAAATGCATAATTTTGTTGAGATGTTAGGAAAATATTTTAAAATTCTGAAGGCAAAATAACCAGGGTGAATTTTTTTTTTTTCATTGACCTCTTTTATTTTGTGTGTGAATGTCTCAGGGTGTGTTTGTGTCTGAAACATAATCTGCATTTTGGATTTGGGAGGGAGGTAGTCAAAGAAATCATCCTCATGCATGTGATGGTGATCTTTTAAGATATTTTAAGATTAATATTGCAATTCTAGAGCAAAATATAATATATTTGACCCTTGAGAAAGAGCATGTCACATGGGTTAATCTGGTAGCATATCTACCTCTTAATGTAATTACTGTAGGTGATGGGTACACAAACTGGCACAAGCAACAGAGTAAATGAAGGTATAAGGAGGAACATTACCCTAGGAAATACTTCTGAATACTATTAGAGGTACTGTTAGATATATATATATATAATGTATCTTTAAATGTTTCAGATGGGCACCTAATCACTGCTTTTTTGCCTTTGAGAAGAAGTTATCAATGCTTTTTTATAAAGATTCTTCTTTTTAATAAATATTTGTCATAACGGCACAATTTGTGTTCCCAGAGCAAACTACCAGGCTGTGGTCCTTATCTGACAATGAGAGGAGATGAAACGATTTGAGGATTTAGCAGAATAAGAAATTTACTGACTTAATCCTCCCGTTTTCTGGTTCTCACAATGACTAGCTTCCATATTGCTTGCTGTGGTGCCACAACTACTCCATACTTAATCACACTCTATCATTCCTGACTTGGAATTCTCCTCTTCATACTTTCTGATGAAGTGTATTATATAGAAATACATATTGGAGTACTTGTAAGCCTGGAGTGAAAAAGGCCTTCAGAGTTGAGTCTGTCACTTCATAGTGCATGGGTATTTCAGGAGGTGTAGACCAGTAGATGACCTATTTATGTTGCATATCAGTGTATGGGGTTTTATAACACAGGGAATTAAATACATTGCAATTCACACTTACACTGTCATTGGCTTAATTTCAGTATATTTTCTATTATAATGTAAATAAAATCCTAAATATTTGGGGCTTGGGTTTGTTTTCCTGTGCAGTCAATAGAGTCTGTTTTGATACAGCCCATTTCCACTTTCGCACTAGAAAACAATGATCCAGGAAGAAAATCGCCTTTCTAGTGATGCTGTCTTTGCTATTCACATCTCTGTTTGCCATCAGAGCCTGCTGCAATACCTCTGCAAGGTCTTTTGTGATATTTTGTATGAATTCTCTTGGTTCGTCTGCATCCAGTGCTGTGTGGCAGTCAGCAGAGTGAGGTCAGATTAGGTACTCCTTGGAATTCATGTAAATTAGAATTGTAATATAGATTTTGGTTATTATTTCTATTCCTCTGACTGTAGTATATCTTTATTATTATCATGATGTGGTAGAAGAGGAAGATGTTTTTATAAGCAACAATGGAGTAAAGTTCCTAAGAGCTCAAAATGTACATTGGACTGAGGTGAAATAATATAAAAGAAACATGAGAGGATGAGGATTAGAGCAGAAAACAAAAATACTTTCTTTTAAGTGGAATTTGTTATCGAGCATCTTGTACTATCTGTTACACATTTTGATGCAGAATTAAAAATTTTAGACTGTTGTTTCTTAATTAGTTTTTATAACTTAGTGCAGTTAAAAGGAAATTTTCAACTATGTGATTTTATTTTTTTTTTAGTTATAGTTGTAAGAGAGGCAGAATTTGCAATTTAGAGAGTAGTTTAGGGACAGTCAGGGGAGTTCCTTGATAAAGCATAAGTTTTTAAAAGACACTGATAGGATTTCTTGTACAGAAATGTGACTGTCACATGTGGGGGAGCCTGTTTTGGGGAAAACAGAAAAAAAAATGCGTGTTAGACCAGGCTTGCAGGGCTGAGCTGCAGACCTCCGTTTAGATAACTAAGGGAATCTAATCATATCATTATACAATAGCTTTGCTGTGTGGGAAAAGTACGTATGTCAACAAGCAAGGAGAGTCTTGAGTCCATGGAAGCTCAAAGCTATAGATGGGTACTGGGGACATAGCTGTGTTGCACAGAGAGAAGTTCAGCAGTGGTATCTATGTGAGCTCTAGTGAACTGTCTTGTATATAGGAAGCAGTATACCTTAGAAGAGCAGTTTTTGGCTAATTAACCTTCCAGTAAAATAGCATATATTAGTTTAGGCGGGGTACTGTGCTAATGATAGTGATTCTGGTACTGAGGCTAGCTACTGCCTTTGGTGGTGGCTTAGGCATCTCCATGGTGTGCCGTGCTCTCTCTGGTAGGTATAGCCTCCCTGCCACCACGGTTTATAGGTAGTTAGCATAATTAGAAAATGCCAATAGACTGCTTCTACCTTGGGGCTTGCTGCTGAAGAACTGGGTGATGGAAATTACTTCCCTAAATGTCTTTCCTCCTCACCTGCTGCGAGCAGGTTTTGAGGGTTAATGTTGGCACTCTGAGTTATGCAATAAGCATGAGGGATGCTGTCAAGATCTGGGACACAGCGCCTATTGGGAGGTGGGTGCGGTATAGGTTCAAAAGGGGCATAAAATGGAATTTTTCAGCTCTAGAGCCTTTAGTAGCAGGTCAGTTACCATCTGCATCAGGGTAAGTGCTAAGTGCAGGTAGCTGCACCTACAGTAAGGCGGTGGTGGTTGAGTGAAGGGTGCCTCAGGCATCCATATTCAGTGGGGCTTTCTTACATGCTGCTTCCTCTGTATATTCATTGTGTGCCAGTGGGGAGGTGGGTGATGATACAGGAGTTTCCGTTCTTGTTCTGGATCGTGAAGAAGTAGCAGTTACCCCGGTCTGGTCTTCCATGCCAGTTTTATCCCCAAAATAATTATCCCCAGAATTCTCCAGCAGAAGACTGAGAGTACCCTTCTAGAGGAGGTCCTGGCTGAACAGTCTGCTGGGTTGTATTAATTTTGAAAACTTTCTAGAAAGTAGTTTCATCTATTCAGGGATAAGAATAGTTATACTGACTCTTACCTGTCGTATAGGTATTCCACTAAATGCTATCATAATACCCATTTAGTCTCACAACAGCTCACAAGGATACTTAAGCAGAATTCTCTGTGCAACCTAGTTTTTTATTATGTTGGGTATTGCTCATGTTGCATACAACACATTCCCGTAAAACTTGCATTTTGTATTTACAGAGAAATTTCTCTGGAGAGTTAAGGTCTTGTAAAACATTCTTGTTCTACAGCATGAACGAATTATTGTACTCTGGGGAATTAAAAGTGAAGTGTACTGAAGAAAAGAATTTTTTCATTAAAATGCAGTTTATATTGATAAAACAGATTACTAGCATTTGATGAAATGTGAAACTTGGATCTACACATATCACTAAATCGCCAGTAGGTTTGTTTTGGCAAGAAGAATAGTATGTAATGTATATCAGGACCAATCGTTATACAGTACCTGTTAGTTTTGTATTAGATTAAATTGTCTTTCACTAAAGTACTTGAAAAAAAGCCCTACTATATCTGTATCTTGAAGTAGCAGAATGTGGTAACCAGGAATATTAGAAAATAAAAGCTGTTGTGTTATCAGTTTTGGCACAGTCATTTATCAATCAGTATTTTAAACATTGACAAGTGGTAATTTAATAGGGAATGACCCTGTTGGCAGGAAGTTCTAATGACAGATGATGCAAACTCATTTATCAGTATGGGGCTGTGCTGGCTTCTTACCTTTCTCAGTATCACAGCTCATATTTTCCAAGTCTGGGATGTGAGAAGCCACAAAGGGCAAAACCTGTGGCACCGAGCCTATAACCACTCCCATCTAATCTGATTAACCCCTTAGCTGCAAATTTCTCTGCAGTATATCTGGTAAGATCTAAAAGTTCTCATATTGATTTAAATGCCATTTGATTTTTAAATAGGTTTTGCCATAATGCTTTTAAGCATTTTCCCATAGTCAGTTTTTTGGAAATGTTCAAGTTGTGTCACTTTGAATAGGAAGTTGAGACACGCTGATACTTGGCTTTCAAAAAACAAACTGCATTCTAATAATTAATAGCACATTTCATTAGCAGGCATTAAAAATATTGCATGCGGTGCCCTATACAATGGGCAGCTATTATTATTATTATCATCATCATTACTACTCCAGAAGGAAATTGATGCATTCAGAGGTTTAATTGATTCGTGCATATTCATGTGGGAAGTCAGTGGTAGAGTCACGACTGGACTGGATTATTATGTGCTTCCATGCATAATAATTTCTGTGTTGCTTGTAAGGAGAATAGACTACCTTGCTGTAATAAGTGTAGACGTTTGCAGTTGAGAGATGTCATGGGAGAGGAGGTGAAAATGACACCTTCCTCAGCAAGTAGTATGGATGGCACTTTTAATTCTTATGGTCCATCAGTAAAACAGGAATTAAACTGTACTTGGAATAAAAACAATAATATATTTTTACCTTAATTTTTACAGTAGCAAAAATTCTCATTGATTTGATGATTTTATGTTAACTTCTTTACAGCATAATGAATGCAAGCCCTGCTTTGGGCTTTCTCTGCCTCCCTGCTGTTCTCTGTCAGTTCTTTCTGGTTTTTTTTTCACAACAGAATCTTACTCCTTGAGGCTGGGACTAGGTTAAATACCATCCCCATACAGTATGATTCAGACATGAAATCCTTTAAGAGTTTACATTAAATTGTTGTAATAAAGATGTAAATTTAATTGATTAAAATTGTTACAGCAGACTTGTGTTTAGGGTAGGAAAAGGCTATTGATTAATGGTAAAATCCTAGAAAGTGCTAAATACCCTCATTTTCCCTGCAGTTATTGAGAGCTGAAGGTGTTTGGCACTCCGTGTGAGTACAGTGTTAAAAGAGGTTGAAAGAGGTGGCATACAAAACTAAATGCTGAGTATTGAGTGATGTGGCTGCTTCCAGTTCGGTTCCAATCCATATGAAGGTACAGATTTAAAATCCTTCACGTGTGTGAAAGATGGTTTTTACAGACAAGGCTGAACCTGTGGAATTCTGCATTTTAAAATACTGCCCTTCACTATTTGCACAATTCCGTATTTTTTATTGTGAAATTCATGTATATTACATAGAAACAGAGGTGGATTTTTTTTGTTGTTCTTTAAAGTGATTTCATTCTTACAGAATTGTAACAGAGAGGGAAGTCGTGTTGGGCATACTATTTCTTAGTTGCCACATGAGGCAGTGACAGAAGCTTATGTGTCAGTTCTGCGCCAGTTGCAGACACTGTAATTTCTCCAGGATAGATTTGGTATTATGTTCCCTTCTCTGTGCCAGAATAGTCATCATGGATGCTCTGCATTGGGGTTTCTTGACTTTGCACTCAAAACCTCCCAGGACTATTCACAGTCATGTTGTCCTTTAAATGCTCTGAGCATTTTTCATCTCCAGCTGTTGGTTCTCATATATGTTAAATAGAGAAGCAAGCAGATCTTCCTTCCCTTGGTCACTTTTGATTCTAATTGGTGAAGTAGTCTATATGGCTATGGAAGTAAATACTGAGTGAAATAACATGCAGACATTTAGTCAGTTTCCTGCTGGAGATGCACCAAGCAGCTGTACCATACCAAACTAAAAACAAAAAAAAAAAAAAAACCCAAACAGAAGAAACCTTATGTGATCCTCATACCATACAAAAGATATTTTTCTAATATACAGATTGGTGTGTCTATGTAAAGCACTGCTAAATAGTTGTTCTGGTCACACATGTTCCAGAAAGATTGATTTAAGCTGTGAAACAGGTATAGAGAATTGCTAGTAGGATGATTAGGAGAATCTGTATTAAAAGATCATCATCAGCAGATTAAAAGAGTATGGTTCACTTGTCCTAGCAAAATAAAGGTTGAGAAGGGAATATATGTTAATCTTTATAAATACAGTCAGGATAAATGCCATGAAAGAGGAGGAATTATTGAAGTTGCAGGATAATCCTTATAGCATCCACAAGGTATAAATTGGTCATTATTTAAATGACTCAGACTGGAAATGAATAAAAGGGTGTGCAGCGCAGTTTGGTTTGGGTTTTGGGTTTTTTGTTTGTTTTTCCTGAGAGACATTTAGTTTTAAATGACTGCTGAAACATAATTCAAAAGTTAAGAGGAACTTGATAAATTCATAGAAAAGTTGGTTAACTGATACACGAATAGTGCCAGGCAGTTGCAGATGTTTGCTCTGATGATATCCCCAAAAGGAAGGGGAAAAAAAGATGGACTATGAGATGGGCACATACTGGCTTTAGTCTTGAGACCATAGTCTTGAGCCCTGAACTGGCCCATGAAGGAGATGATGTATTTCCAGCACCTATAAAAGACAGGACAGAAAACCAGTCTGTTTTGTATACTGTGCACAGTGTTTAACTGTGATTAATTTCATTAATCAGATATTTCATAAATGAGCAGTGTCCTGCAAGGTATCTCTTGCTCATTTGTTAAAACTCTGGCTGCATTTGGAATTGGGATGAATTTTTTATTAGCCAGATTAGTAGTGACTGTGGTGGGAAGGTAAAAAAAAAAGAGAGGAATGTTTTTGCCTGTCTAGATGAAATGGGTTCATCTGGGCATTTTAGTGCTTTTGAAGAAAGCCACCTCACAGCCAGTTCTTTTGGTCCCTCAACATTGACACTCTGGATTTTCTGAGGCATCGGTCTTGGACTTTATTGTTTTGTGGCAGCCTGCACATCCCTTGGAAGACAACACACACTGAAGTGATACCAAGGGCTGACAATCACAGTGCTTGGGAAAAGTATTAGGTGAGATTTGCTTCAGCAAAAACTGCCTAAAGACAAAATGTTTGAGTACCATGGCTTTGTATGCATCCTTCTTGATTTTGCCTCATTTTACTTCTGCTCACTGAAGCATTTGGAGGAAATTCTTCTGTTGAGCTCATTGGAGTCAGAATGAGTTTATTTTAATTTTTTTTTTATTTTGATGAGTCTGTATGGCTCTTTCATTTTCATCCTTGTGTAGAAGAGTTTAATACTGAAATTGCCTCAGTCTGCACTAGAAGTGAATGGAGCACAGAAAGAGCTTCTAATGCAGTAATTCCTTTCAGTGACTGAAATTTTGTCTGTCCTTCCTCAAACTTCATCGGACGTCTTTTGGTTTAAGAGTTCACTTCTGTTATCTGCCATCTGATTTTGAATTACCAATTTTGAATTATGGGACTATATATGGAAAAGAGAGGATTGGACTTTGTTTATGTGCCTAAACTGGCATCCTTTTGTTCATAGAATCCTAGAATGGTTTGGGTTGGAAGGGACCTTAAAGCTCATCTAGTTTCAAGCCCTGCCATGGGAGGGGACACTTTCCACTAAACCAAGTTGCTCAAAATCCCATCCAGCCTAGCCTTGATATCCAGCCTGGCCTGAGCTTGTTGCCGATAAAAGCAGGGATTATTTGTCAGGATTCCTGATAATTACAATAATAATAATAATTTTTTTTTATAAATAAGCAAAATAGCAGGTAAAAATGTACCTTTTTTTCTTTTCCCCAGTGAAATCATGTATGTAATCCATAAAGTTGTGCATTATTATGACATTAAACCAGTATATCATTGGTTGTGAAAGCAGCTGAGCTCTTTTCAGAGGTACCCAGTGCTGAACTTGCCAGTGCATCTAAATGTTAGCAACTTAATATTCTGTGAGTGTCACTTCATTTGGGCTAGCAATAAGTTCAGTCATTGTGCTGCAGAGGAATGTTTAAAGCTGCAATGTGCATTGGAGTCTGTTTGTTTGCAGCAGATGATTTGCCTAAGCTTTGATGCGCAGTCACTTTCTGACATTTGTGTATTTCAGCAGTGAACAATGTAAACTCATTTTCTGAGCACTTTGATTACTTGCACATAGCAGTGCCGGTGGCATGTGACAGAGAAGAGCACTCTATCCACTAATCAGATAGATATGCTTCAAGCGTATTTACACAAAATAATGAAAACAGCTGTTAGATACCTTTAAACTTGAGTGTGTTTTGTTATTAATCTACTAGCCCGTACACATGACACTATAATTCTTCGCTCACTCAAGTTGCCTTTAATGACACAGTAATAAAACGGAGAGGGATGAAAGTAATGGAATTGTAGAATGTAATGCCTCAATTGTTCTACAGTGTCTTCCTTTTTGCCAAAATAAACCACAATTAGGTCCATATGGTGTTTTGAAGTTTTCAAGCAATGACCCTAATAAAAAGTAATGAATTTCTGACAAAAGAAAGCATGGTGCTCTTTTAAGCAGATATCTTCGCTATTGATCTGGTTATGATTGCCGACTGATATGCTAATAGAAGAAGAAAGGTTCAATGTGCCTGGTACAAGCACTTTTATTTGTGGTTTATTTTATTCTTATGAAATTCAGATTGAAAAGGTAGAAACATGTTGTAATCCATCAGTTATGACTCCCTTTTAAAAGACCTACTATAAAGAAAACGAATGGATTTTTCTTGACAAAAATGGAGTTTGGAAAGCATTTGTTAACTTGAAGTTTCAAAAGCAAATGTTAGCAAGAAGGATGCCTCACGATGATAAAGGTGCTTTGTTTGGATATATGAAATTTGACTTGAGTACCTTACAGTCTTCAGAGGTCTATGCTCTGTTATTTACTTTATCTCCTTTAACCTTTTCATGTGGGAATTTGAGTGATACTCCACTTTATCTAGGAAATCAAACTATCCATAGAGCAGTTGTTCAGTAAGTACAGATACTCAAAATGCAATGACTAGGGAGGATGTGCAGCTCATCCGCCTATATAGTACATAGCTATGGGCAACCATTAAAAAAGTATGGTGTGTCAGTATTATTCCAATGCAGTAATGATGCCTGAAGTATGGGTAATCTAGCTTTAATAGAGAGAGGATAAGGCAGGTTCTGGAAACAGATACTAGGGGAAGGAGAAAATAAATAGCTAATTTGATGAGCCTTCACTGTTAGTGGTTGTTGAATGAATGTTCATACCATGTACATGCAGTCCTAAATGACTGAATTGAAAAGCATCTGCTGGATAATGTACATTATTGTAATTATTTTACTCCAAGTAGAGTAGTTAGTGTTGAGCAAGGCCTGTAGTCTTTCAACATGAAACTATTTAGAGTATCCTTTCAAGAAAATCTATCTTGTCTACCTCTGATCACTGCTGGAAACTCGAGTGGCTCCTTCACTGGTAAATTAGGAGTCTATTAATTTAATGGACTAATTTTCCTATTGCCTGTCCACTATTGCTAAAACTATATTGAGCCGCTTTTCAGACTTCCCAGTTTAGTCTTTACTGCTGCATCTTTGAAAAGTAACCTAATTTTGGCCTCAATAACCCTTGCTATTTTTAATTTATATTTACTACCTTTTACACTGGTAATTTCTCTATCTCCTTATGTATCACACGCTTTTGTGTGGTAGTCTGAGTGGAAAACTGCCTTGTTCATGGGTAGAACTTTATGCTCAACATCTTTTGCTTTCATAAACAAGGTAAATGGATTGCTATATTCCAGTGCTTTTCTCCTTTCTGAAAATAGGTGTTTTTCGAATTTCTCACCTTCTTGTACTGCATGCCTCAATGAGATGTGAACGATTAATTTTTTTTATTGTGAGCATGTTTAGTAGCAATTGACTGGTGGTTGGGAAATGGGGCTTGCCTTCTGGACGAGGCTGTGGGCTGCAGGAGAAACTAATCTCACTTCAGATTATAAAATTTGCATTATTTCTGTTACTTCAAATTCTAATAAAAGGAAAATAAAAGTGAGAATTCTCACCATCATATTTTTAAAGTGCGTATGAATTGTTTTTTTTTCTTGATTCAGTTTTGATGTTAAAAGCTTTAAGAAATAGTCTTATGCTGTTCAATAGTTTTAAATTCTAGTTAAAAAAAAATTCATCATGGATAGGTAGCCTAGGAGCTGAACTTGTTTAAAACATGCTAGTTTCTATGGCCAGTGGCGGATGAGAAATGTTGATCTTTTCACTGTGACTGAACAGCTTTCCCAGGAAGCTGGATAGGAGCAACAGTGTTTGCTGTGGTTCCTCATGCACCACTCATGCTTTGGTGCTAGCATTAAGCTGTCCTCCTCTAACATAAATAATAACAAAGATATTGAAATATTTTCAATACTGAAAAGGGGTCTTTAAACTCAGAAAAAGCGTGATAGTTTTCAAATGCTTGAATAAAACCAGGAGCTATAGGACTTATTCATTAATATATAAGGACCAAATTCTGCAAGGGTGTACTCCCTTGACAATTCTAAATACTATCAGAAGACTTTAGAAATTCTGACTTATTTTTTTTATAAAATTCAGTTGAAATTATTTGACATTTCTAAGTAATTTGAAGTTCTTGGTATACCTGCAAAGGCTTCTACAAGCATACCTTCATACTTTTTGAAATCTGAAGTTTTGACCGTTTTTGGTGTCCCAGGTTTTGGCCGTTGGTCTGGAAAAGTGATCACTCCGGCCACTGCTGCTTCGGTATTTCATTCATTTGATAAAAGTACCCCAAATATTCTCATTCCCATATTACTAGTACTTTTGCTTGCACTGTGGTAGCACCTGGTACATCCTGTGACTTTCCAACACATGAAGATAATGCAGTCACTAATGAGAAGCATTAGCACCTAAAAAAAGGTAATAATATTGGGTTTCTCCTGTTTAGTATAACTGTGTACTTATGGTCAGTTCTATAGATGAGTAAGTACAGTCATATTGACTTTCTTGGTCTGCATGTGTGTTTGCAAGACTAGCTCCTTAATGAACAGTAATTATTATTACAGAGCCATGAATTTGTAGGCCAAATTATTGTGTTATAGCTCTCATGTAAAATCAGGTCTTAACAAAGGGAAAACAGTTTTGTATCCTTCATGAAAAACCCAGAAGTTTTCTTTTTTTTTTTTTGTCTGTTTGTATACATGTATCTTTAGAGATGTTCTGTGACTTTTAGTTAATTTCTTATTACATTCAAGTTCCTTTAAAAACAATGTCCATTACTGTGTAATGATCAGAGGTGCTGATTTTTAGCAGTAGACTGGGGGGGCAAGTTTAAGAAAACACTTATTGTACCATGTTTTGGAAACACAGGCTAGTTGTGGAGGTTACGTTCAAAATAGCAGGAACTAGTATGGCAGCATTTTAGTAAATTGGGATATAAACAAACATCTGTTGCAGGAATATAGAAATGACATCATAAAGAATGTATGCAAAAATTTAATTGAAAAAGAATGATGCAGAATTGCAGCATGACTTAAAGTCTGAATTGATTTTTGCCTTCAGAGTGAAAGTGGGATTTTTGTGCAACATTCCAATACTATAAAGTATTTAAAATGTAATGTCCTATTAGTGTACCTAAAATATAGACTCTGGGTCACCCAATAAGAATAGTAGTTACAGTAATACAGTATATGTAATATGCAATTATCTCAACAATAGTTTTATTTTTTCAACAATTTTGTCATAAAAGAACAGTAAGATACAATGAATTTGATTCATTTTGTGTGTGTGAATCATTTAATAGGCCATTACATCTACTATATTAGACTCCATTCTCCTTTCAGAGCTTTTCATTATAAGGCTGTCTTTAATGGAAAGAAGTTTAACCTTCCCTCCCAGATAGATTGAACCCCATAACAGTGTAAACATTCTCATTATAAAATAAAATCCCTTCCCCAAGGGCAGCACTATAATTATGTTGCAGAGTGTTGTACAAATGTTTCTCTTAAAAAATGTTTTCTCATTCTTGTCCTCAAGTTTCTATCATTTTCATTTATGGAGAGAATCAATAATACTTTAAAATTGTAATTTAATAAAATAAATATGATCTGATTATTTTTTAATTTTTTGAAGTTATTTTAATCAAGTTTGAGAAGAAGTCATCAGTAAAATTGCTGTTGATTTATAAATAGGATAATTAGAGGGTTTCCTCCTAAGTACTGTTCACTGGCATTGTGGCTGTTTTTATTGCCTAGTCAAACCTCTTCATCCAATTTTAAAATTGCCTTTTGAATGAACTGCGCTATGAGCTTGCCA
This sequence comes from Pezoporus wallicus, assembly GCF_028554395.1. NCBI lineage: Eukaryota > Metazoa > Chordata > Aves > Psittaciformes > Psittacidae > Pezoporus > Pezoporus wallicus. The sequence continues at coordinate 719,892 of NW_026636431.1, read as the reverse complement.
AATAGTGTCACCATTAATACTTTACCTCCTCTATTTCGTTGTCCAGTCTGTAAATACACAATAAATTGTTCGATAAGGAAGTCAATGAGGTTGTACTAGTTTTTAAGTGAATTACAGCCAAACATTTCAGATTATGTCATGCTCTTACTATAGCGCTGGGCTTAAAAGGTGGTGCATCATTTGGTTTGGTTGCTCCAGGACTGGACACAAATCAAGAAATGCAGGTTCTCACTATTCTGTATAGAAAGAACAGATGACAAAAGTTCACCTTACTAATCCAATTTACAATTCTGTAGTGTGTCTCTTAGTCTGATAAGAAAGCTCTCAGTAGCAGGTACACATGCTCCACAAGGATGGGTTACGACAAAGGTGTTTGCAGGCAGGGGAGTATTTCACTGCTTTTGGCCACTGAGAAGCTGCAGTAATATTTCTGCAAGGTCTTAAAGCTTCTACCAGCATGCTGGATGATCATATGTCATGAAGTAGTTGGTGGGAATTGGGTTTTATTGTCTGCATAACTGATTTTGGGGAACCATGCTGGATTGGTGTCAGCATTCCAACAGTTTTCCAAACCAGTGTCACCTACACCCAGCGCTCCTCTGCTTTGAGAGCTCCTCTGTGGCCAAGGCTGTGACTTCCACCCGGGTACCTCTTCCTCCTGTGTGTGAGCAGTTTGGAAATAGAAATGTAAAGGGCAAAAGTAAGAAACTTTGTGCTTGTTGAGTCTAAAAGAAAGTCTGTTTGTGTGCGTCTCTCCCTTTGTAACAGAAGGAATGTTTCTTATGTTTCTGTCTTCAGACAGTTGGCACACATTTCATCTCAGCAGCTGCTTTCTCTTAAAGTGCAGTAGAGTGTAGGACTGTAGTGACACTAGCATTAATACTTCACATTCTGCTATCATATGCTGTCACTGTGAAATATGGATCTAGGTTACATGTGTTTGCAGACTTTGTACTGCTGAATTATGAAAGCTGACTCCGTTGGAGGATTGTGTTGTATTCAGAGACTGTGAACTGAACAGTAAATGAATGCAGTCAGAGACTTGTAGTCATAAGCACTATCCTCCTTTTTGGCCTAATTGAGACAAGAGCTTTAAAAATGTAGAATTGCCAAATAAACTTCACTGTTCTCTTAGGTAAATATATTTATCAGGTCTCTAGATGTGTCTCTTGTGGGCATCTTTTAGTTGTTATCCTCAACATTGTTTAAATATTATTTTAAAATCCTCCTTTTCTGAATGGTATGAATTACAGCAGATGAGTAAAATTTATTACAAATAGTAAAAGTACTACTGCTGTGACAGAATAAATTATTGGGAAAAAATTAGTTATTTTGTCATCAAGAATTAGCGTCTACCCATCAATATAGCTGCTGTGGGTTTTTTTTTGCCTAGGTGGCTGTAAAGGGGTGAGGAGTTAATAGGGATGTAAATACGAGATAAGATGTCGGGATTTTTAGGATTTGCACTGTAACGCATGTGCCTGTCCATCGCACATGGGTGCATAGGGGATCCTGGCCTGGCTCAGCTGAAGTCATCTGCAGCTGTGTCAGCACATCGAGCAGGAGCTGTGGAAGGCATAAACTAAAGGGTAAACAAAGCTGCTGAAAAAGAAGGATGGAAGTGTTTTGAATTGAATGCTCAGCATAAGGAGATACAGGGGTATCTGTAAGCAGATCTTGGCACGGGCTTATGTATACAATTTTGTTACGCTGGAAATATTAATCAGTGTATTAGTTAAAGTCAGATTTGCTAGGTGCCTGAAGTCCTGCCAATAAATTATTTTATTTCTAAAAACAGCAGTCTTTAGGTATCCATAATTCCACTGACAGCTTCGGTGTTAGCAAACCTAGATGGACAAAGCTGGAATCCAGTGTAACACCCTTCATTAATTTTCATTTTTTACTGTGAATATTAGCGAGCATAAAAGGACAGAGTAAACAAACAAAACATACATGTTTTGGTAGTGTTAGGTGATGTTTCTGATAAATGGCCTTTAAACGACACCTATTTAGGATTTTCCAAGTGGCAGAAAACCATACTCTGCATCCTTACTGTGAGCTGTCTCATGCTCAGAATAATATTAGAATTTCTATAGGCAGTGCAAAAGAAATGTTTAGTCTTACTGAACTTGTCTGTGTATTTTAGTGCTTTGCATGCATGGACTTTGTATTGTATTCATATCTGATTTTATGTGAAGTGGTTGCTGTCATGGCTCTTCCCGTGTTAATCTTGATGTTTCTTTTGTGTCTGATACTCAAGTGGGAAGGTGGGGTTGTATCCTATCTGAGCAGAGCTGTTCTTGTGCATCAGGGCTTCCCATAACAACCTCTTCTATTGTCATCTCATTCCCTAGCTTCTTTTAAATTGCATCTAGGTTCACAATAAGTTTAAATATGCTCGTCAAGAGTTGTCCTAAACTAGAAACCATGCACTTCTAATTTTATACTCAGTACATTGTTCAGTTAATTGTAAAGAGGTGAAATATATAAACCATTTTAACAGCAGAATATAACCTATTAATGAATCATAGAATCATAGAATAATTAGGGTTGGAAAGGACCTTAAGATCATCTAGTCCCAACCCCCCTGCTGGAGGTAATACCTGCATGCTCTCTTTGAGTCCTTCCTTTGTCATAATAACTCAACATGGTGCTTTTTAGGTCCTTGCTCATGTTCTGTGCAGCAAACAGCTGTATCATCAGTCTTCTTTGCCTGTCTTCTCACAGCCATTGAGGTTTTTAATCTGGGGTGCAATATAAAGGAACTTTGCCATAGTGAGGTTTATTATTTAATATAGGGAAGATAAAATGCTAATTAATTTCACATTTTCAGTCATCTACATTTACTTCTCTATCAAAGTGAAGATCATTTTCTTGATCTTGACTGATCTGTAGCCTTTTCTGATCCAAAAGAATAAGGGTATTGAGCTTAAGAATCCTCAATACCTTTTATCATCAGTAAGATCCTCAGAGCTCATATAGCATGCAGTTTTTCAGAGATTACTGTGTAATGTCCCAGAGGCATGATGAGCAAAGTTCTCAAGTCCCAAAGGACTGAACTATCAAACCGCATTTCCTAATAGATAAAAAGTATTTGTCATCAGCTGGTTTGCTATGAAAGACTGAGCAGAAGTCCTTTACACTTTGTGTGTATGCATGTGTGTGTGCACATGCGCACACTTGAGGTGATAGGAGCCCAGTGTGCTCAGTTGTTTTATTTACTAATCAAAATTTTAACTTTTCAAGCAAGACCTATTTCTGGAGCAGTCTAAGCCAAAGACTGAATTTCTGAGATGCTCTTACAGTTTATTGTGTCTTTTTCCCCCTCATGAGAGTCATTGTGGGAGAAGGTCCAAAATGATCTCAAATGCATAGGCTTTTGAGATAATTCAAAAGAACTGAGCCATACTGTCTGGGTCAAAACCAAAGACAATTATTTTGGCAGGTTTATCAGAAAAGTTCATAAAAAGAAAGGAATCTCTCCATTATTCCTCCATTGCACCTCTGTTTTATACTAGTTCCCAGTCGGAAGCAACATAAGTGTATTTTGTCCCTTCCGTAGGAATCCGAGCTAGAAGTTTTGTTAAAAACAAAACCAGCGACCCACACAGAGCATTTTCCAAGCCATGTTGGTGCTTCTCTGCTGGGATCCTGCTAGGCCAGTCTTCAGAAATCAGCTGTCTTTGGCCAGACTGTGTTTGGTCCTACTGCAGATTACACCTGCTGTTAGATCAAGTGGCACAGCCTCAAACCAGGGGCATTCACAAAGTGAATCGGAAGTGCATCTTCTCATTTAAAGATAACAGGATATCACATCATGCCTACCTTTAAATTAGATGATATTCTCAATCAGCATTCCATTCCTTAATAATTACTACTCTCCTTTCAAGTCACAGTCCTGAAATAGAGGTTTTTGTTATAGGCACTGCTGTGTCCAGCACGTATTTATTTCTTTAACATTTTACAATATAACCAGAAAACACAATATTTATCATGCAGACCTAAAGGCCTTTCCAGCATGACTGCCGAAAGTTGATTAAGCATATGAAAGTGTTTTCACTGTAACATGGATTATTTAGTTCTGAAAAATAAGCATCTGATTCTGATAGACTCCATTTTATTGATGAAGCTAAGCAACCAAGTAGATGCCGTCTCTGTGAATTGCCTTAGTTGGGTATCCAGTTTGCCATAAATCTTGTAACCAAAGTAACGCTATAATACTGAGCTGATTACAGAGATTTTTCTGTCTCATTTTTTATACAGCTCAGAGAACTTTATTTCCTTATGACTGTATTCTGTTCCCTGTAATGTAGTCTGGCGCAGAAGGCATAGAGATCAACATTTCTAAGTGGTTTGTTTGATCAACTATGCCTAATGGTTTGTGGACCAGATCTTCAACTGGCTTAAAGGGCTGCAGTTCTTTGGAAGTCAATTATAGCAATTTACATCATCTGACAGTCTGATTTCTTTTTCCAGCCATGTAGACTTTGTCCAACAGTATCCCTAGATTTAGAGCCTGCAAATTTCTCTCTCAGTTTTTGCAATATCACTGTCCATCATATTTGAAAAATCACGGCATTCAGGTGAAGTTCCCGACGACTGGAAAAAGGAAAATATAACCCCCATTTTCAAGAAGAGGAAAATGGAAGACCCAAGGAACTACAGACCAGTCAGTCTCACCTCTGTGCCTGGCAGGATCATGGAGCAGATTCTGCTGGAAAGCATGCTAAGGCAGATGAAAAACAACAAGGTGCTTGGTGACAGCCAGCATGGCTTCACTAAGGGGAAATCCTGCCTGACCAATTTGGTGGCCTTCTGTAATGGGGCTACAGAACTGATGGATGGGGGCAAAGCAGTTGACGTCCTCTACCTGGACTTGTGTAAAGTGTTTGGCACTGTCCTGCATGACATCCTTGTGTCTAAATTGGAGAGATATCAACTGATAGATGGACCACTTGGTGGATAAAGAACTGGCTGTATGGCCGCACACAAAGAGTTGTGGTCAATGACTCAATATCCAGCTGGAGACCAGTAACGAGTGGTGTCCCTCAGGTATCAGTGTTGGGACTGATCTTGTTTAACAGCTTTGTCAGTGACATGGACAGTGGGATTGAGTGTGCCCTCAGCAAGTTTGCCAGTGACACCAACCTGAGGTTCAGTTGATGCTCTGGAGGGAAGGAATGCCATCCAGAGGGACCTTGACACGCTTGTGAGGTGGGCTAATGCCAACCTTATGAAGTTTAAAATCATGCCAAGTGCAAGGTCCTACACCTGGGCCAGTGCAATCCCAAGCACAGCTATGGGGTGGGCAGAGAAGAGATTCAGAGCAGCCCTGCAGAGAAGGACTTGGGGGTGTTGGTCAATGAGAAAATGAACATGAGGCAGCAGTGTGCATCTGTAGCCCAGAAAGCCAACCGTATCCTGGACTGCATCAAAAGGAGCGTGACCAGCAGGTGGAAGGAGGTGATCCTGCCCCTCTACTCTGCTCTTGTGAGACCTCACATGGAGTATTGTGTGCAGTTCTGGTGTCCTCAACATAAAAAGGACATGGAACTGTCAGAACAAGTCCAGAGGAGGGCCAGAGGATGATCAGGGGACTGGAGCACGTCCCGTATGAAGACAGGCTGAGGAAGTTGGGGCTGTTCAGCCTGGAGAAGAGAAAGCTGTGTGGAGACCTCATAGCAGCCTTCCAGTATCTGAAGGGGGCCTATAGGGATGCTGGGTAGGGACTTCATCATCAGGGACTGTAGTGACAGGACAAGGGGTAATGGGTTAAAACTTAAACAGGAGAAGTTCAGCTTAGATACAAGGAAGAAATTCTTTACTGTGGTGGTGGTGAGGCCCTGGAAGAGGTTGCCCAAAGAAGTGGTAAATGCTCCATCCCTGGCAGTGTTCGAGGCCAGATTGGACAGGGTCTTGGGTGGCATGGTTTTGTGTAAGGTGTCCCTTCCCATGGCAGGGGGGTTGGGACTAGATGATCTTAAGGTCCTTTCCAGCCCTAACCCTAACCATTCTATGATTCTGTGATGTCATCACTATCATAGAAATTATCAAGGACCTTTCCCCCATAAGTAATTTGAAAGAAAAACTGGCAAAGGACAGGTGTACAGAATAGTTTCAGACATAATGTTGAAACTTTACTTTGGTGAATAGCAAGTAGGACAAATGTCAAGCTATTATCTGTTTAATGAAATGGTTCATAAAAGGCAATGTGTTTTAAATACATCATAAAATACAGGAGGTCAGAAACTGAAGATACCTAGTAATTTAAATCAGTACTAAATAATAGGTAAAGGAGGGTCTTCTTTAAAGGCACTCAGTCAAAACTCATAGGAGGATTGTATCCCAAACATGAAAGAAGATTTGAAAAACAGCCAGCAGAAAAAAATGTTTTGTGGTTTTGTTTTTTTTCCTGCAAGGGCTGTGATTTCTGTTTCCTTATGATGCATAAAGGAAAATTGGAAAGTTTTTTGTTTTGTGATACTTAATTCTTGTCAATATTTTCTCTGCTTTTTTAATCTTAAAGATTACAAATGTTTAGGCTATTCCACCCAAACACAAACACATGGAAGACTAGTGTGTGTTAAAGCATGTTCGTTTTCATCTCTTACACTATGCTATAGAGGGTTATTGAGACGCAGTGAAAAATCTTTCATCTGACTTGTTCTTAGTAGCTAGGCAAGATCAGATTTGGTTGATAAATTTTTGCACTAGTTGTTCACTCCGCATATTCTTTTTCCTTGTGATGATGTGGTCATTTCACTCCAGTTCCCCAGTCACCATGCAGTCTCCTAGGACAAACAAGTCCTGAATTTCTAATATGAAGAAGCGTGATACAAGCATGCTATACATTACAGAAAAGGAGGGGGGCAGGGTGTGGAAATCCTTTAGTTGTTGTTTTTTTTTTTCTTTATTTTTCCATCCACCTTTAACTTTTAAAAGAAAATTTTCATTATTTACATATTAGAGTTTTAAATGTAAGTTGCGTGGAGGTGTTCATTTTAGGTATTTGAATTATTTTCTTTTCTTTCTAGCATTCCAAATTCTTTTCCTCAATGAGATGCTTCTCCATTTCTTTTGATTTTCTTAGCTGCTGATGTTTGAGTTACCTCTGGAGCTGCACTTGGAGGAATGCCACTCTGTCGTTACAGTAAAAATGATGTCTGAGTTTTTAAATATTTATGTAAACTGCTATCTCCATCATCACAAAGAAAATATTTCACAACTGAGTATATCAGGACTGGTTAGAGAAAATCTCAGTGGTTAAATACTCAGAGAATGATCAAGAATAATGGCTTATTTAGAGTTTCATTTTTAAATCAGTGCTCAGCTTAAAGTGAAAAGGATGAGAATAGCTAAGAAGAAGTGTATTCTTGAATACACAGTAGTAAG